>NW_017670633.1:400513-422302 GCF_001879085.1 Nicotiana attenuata
AGAAGAGAGATTCCACCTGGTGTGCAGCAGTGAGAAAATCTTTTAACGAGGTTAGTGAAAATGGAAGTATGGTTGAAGAAGGGCTCAAATCCGACAAAATCATGAGCTTATTCCAGCGATCAAGGGCAACCACTCAGCCATCCAGAGCGGAGGCGGTACTTGGGAAGAAAAAGAAAGAAGATGTGGGCGGTAGTTGACTCGAGAACTTGGTCAGGGGGCCATCCCCATATTACCATCGAACCTCGTCCCCGTACCCACACCCCACACCATTATTACCCACCACATAGTTCCCACTTCTCTGTCCACCATGCCCATACCATATCCCCAACATCCTACCCATGCGCAATGGCACGCACCCACTCCACAAAATGCCTACCCAACGTCAAACACATACCCATCTCCAAAGCTTACAAGACTCCCCCTGGAGCAAAGTTTGCGGGCCAAACCAAAATATTCTGGCAAGAAAGGGCACAGAAGCAGGAAACATTTCACCGCCCCATGCGATGAGTCCTATGCTGACTTGTTTGAGAAACTAAAGCATTATAACTTGATTACACCGGTTTCCTCGAATCATGTGGACAAGCGTGCAAGAAGCTTTGATCCTTCTAAGAGGTGTGAATACCCATTCCAATGCCCAGGGGCACGATGTCGAAGGTTGCCGAGATTTGAAAAAGAGAGATAGAAAGAATGATTCAGGAAGGGATAATTGCGGTCCAGGGCAGTGGGCCTCCACGAATATTGCACAAGAATCCTTTACCTGCACATGATGGTGCAGCATTTTGTGGGGAAGATCCATGGTGACAGGGAGTATGAGAATCCTCTCGGAAACTCGTTGAATGAAAATCAATGAATATTGAAATTGGTGAAGGTCCCAGCAACTTTGATAGGCAATCCAGTGGCTAAGATGTTCGAGTTCGGTGATTGGAAAGACGCTCCATCTCCTGGTTAGCTAGAAGTGGAGTTTTGGTGGTTTAGTTTGTTGTCATTTCTGTTGTCCGGCGTTATTTTCAGGGTTTATAATCC
Source organism: Nicotiana attenuata (assembly GCF_001879085.1). Taxonomy (NCBI): domain Eukaryota; kingdom Viridiplantae; phylum Streptophyta; class Magnoliopsida; order Solanales; family Solanaceae; genus Nicotiana; species Nicotiana attenuata. Next base: position 401,537 of record NW_017670633.1, read on the forward strand.
GGATATTGTCTTGTGATCCAAACCCTTCTATCCTTTCACTTAGCTTTGTTTGTCTAGTCGTAGTAGCTTGTGTAGTGCTGTCTAGGTTTATTCAAAGTTTGTAAACTCTAGTCTAGTTTGTTTGTTTTGTTGTTTAAACCCTTTCACCGTCAGTCTAATGCAATTCTCTGTTTCCTGCCATTTCTAGTCATTTTATTTTTCTTCCCTTCTCCTGTTGACACAATTCTTTCATGCTGATTCTAGTGACAAACGACATACACGCATAATTCTCAACCTGTTTTAATAGTCCAGTTTGATAATGAAGCAATGAAACAATGTTGAAGACGTAAGGACATTCAAGGGAAATAAGTAAAGGCATTTTGAGATCACTTCGAGCCCAAGACAAGTTGAAACTGGGGGCAGATAAGAACATAAAGAAACATGTTGAGATTGCATCATGCCGCATTCGGTTTCAAGCAAAGGCAGGCTTACCCCAAGTCTACAGGGACCGTTCGTGGTACCCAGAGATTGTTGTCCAATGGTGCTAGGTAATTGACAAATACAGAAGGGCACATATGTGAATCAATCAAAAGGTGTTATGTGTGTTTTCCTCAGCTTGTTTTAACTGTGTAGTTTGTACTTGGCATGTTTTGGAGATTGGAATGACGAAGGCATTTTATTCTTGCTATCCAAACACTTTATCCTTTGTTACCCCTTTGAGCCTCGATTATTTTTTTGCATACCCCTCTTTCCGGAATCAATAATAAAATCGTAAGCCCGAGCAGGGAAAGTAAGTGGTAGAAACAAGAGAAAACAGTGAAAAAGAAAATGAAGAGAAAAAAAAAGAGAGAGAAAAGAAAAGAAAGAAAACAAAAGAAGAGGAAAGAAAAGAAAGCAAAAAGAAAAAAAAAGGAAAGAAAGAAAGAAGAGAAAAGAATAAGAAAAAGTAAAAAGAGAAAAGAGAAAAAAAGAAAAAAAAAAGAGAAGGAAAAGAAAAGAATGAAAAGAAAGGAAAAAGAAAAGCGGAGAAAAGATCGCAACAATAAGTAGTTCTATGGCCTGAAACTACGTTTGACTTGATCCCGAGAGGGTACGTAGGAGCCTCTCTCTTGAGGTTCAGTCACACCACCCAAAACAAAAAACAAATTCCCAAGGAAGAAACTGGGGCAGAAGTGTGTGGTTATTGTGAGAAATCGGATTTCCGAAAGTTGTAATTTTGAACCCCATGTTGAATTGTTTTTGAGCCTTCGATACCTTCCCTTGCTAACCCTATCCAAAAGCCCACATTACGGTCCAAAGAAAGACCTTCCGATCAGTCTTCAAGAAAATGCCGAGTCAAGTGAGCAGAGGTGAATCATATCAGGGGCAACACTCCGGTCCAAAACGAAAGGAAATGAAGAATGAGAAAAGTCTTGTTGATAGAGAACCCTCACGGGTACCCCCAAAGGTGTTGAAAGCTGAGAGAGATCAAAATGAGAGAGTCTTATTGGTGAAAACCTTCACAGGCACATAAGGGCGACGTTGAGTTGAGAGAAAAATCAAAATGAGAGAGGCTTGATGGTGAAAACCCTTCGGGCACTAACAAGTCGAATAAGGGATTGTGAATCGGATCGGGCCAAGGGCGGGAGCATTGAAGCCCAGTTTCACGGCAAAAGGATACAACTAAGAACTGAACATCAGACTTGCTAAAACAGAGTAGGCTGGCAGTGTCATGTCAAGGTCCGTTAGAGTCGGTATCCCACATCTGATGGATTGCTACTCTGTAGGTTTCTTGTTAGGAATCGTCCTCTCTTCCATTACGCCTTTACTCGCAATCCTCCCACTTTGTTTTACTCCTTCGTCCTAGGTCGGTTGTTCAAAAACAAGTAGAAAATGATATCAAAATCTGCCACCAAGCTTTCCAATTAAACAACACGGGGACCTGGTGAGCACATAAAAGGCGTCAAGCCAGGAAAAAACGCAGGCACACTATTGGTTGGCCACAATCAACATGCTTTGGGATTCGTGCAAAATACAAGGGTCTGATTTAGAAACCAAGCAAAAGAATGAAGGGTGTTTTGGTGAAACGGATCAGAGATAGTCTCCGTGTCAAGGGTAGCAAAGAAAGGTGGTTAGTCAATAAAACAAGCAAGATCTTCGAGGGGGAATCAGTTATCGTGACAAGTAAAAGAACAATAAACTCAAGGCTAAAGCCAGTGGTTCAAGAAAGAACATCATATACACAAAGCAGGGACAATAGACATGCTGCGGGATTCATATGAGACATGAGGATTGGGGAGATGACCGTTCATACAATGCAAACAAATGGAGGATGATGGGCCACCTTCGAAGTTCAAGGCCACGAAACCAGACCACCACATTTTAAACTCACAAGTTTTCGTTGTTTGAAACAGGAACCAAAGCAGTGCAAGAAAGTTGGTTTAACAGTAAGGGAACAAGAAAGGAAAGAAAAGAAAAGGAACAAGAGGGACCCGACAAAAGGGAAGTTTTCTCAAATCATTGACCTTTGCCATTACTTTCACAATGTTTCCTCCTAGGATAAAAGGCCTAGTCTGATGGATTTTTCTAGAGTCAAAATCTTAGGTCTGATGAATCTTTCTCCTAAGATAACAAGAGACTAGTCTGATGAATCTTTCCTAGAAGTCAAAATCTTAGTCTGATGAACTTTCTCCTAGGATTCAAAATCTTAGTCCGGATGACTTTTTCTCCTAAGATACCAATAGAAATCTTAGTCTGATGAATCTTTCTCCTAAGATAACAACAACACAGACCTAGTCTGATGAATTTTCTCTTAGGATCAAAATCTTAGTCTGATGAATCCTTTCTCCTGAGATAGTAAACCTAGTCTGATGAACTTTCTCCTAGGGACAGAAATCTTAGTCTGATGAAACTTTTCTCCTTACAGATAAACCAAAAATAGACCTAGTCTGATGAATTTTCTCCTAGGATCAAAATCTTAGTCTGATGAATCTTTCTCCTAAGATAGAAAACCTAGTCTGAATGAACCTTCTCCTAGGACAGAAATCTCTTAGTCTGATGAATCTTTCTCCTAAGATAACAACAACAGACTAGTCTGATGAATTTTCTCCTAGGATCAAAATCTTAGTTCTGTGAATCCTTCTCCTTGAGATAGTAAACCTAGTCTGATTGAAAACCCTTCTCCTGGATCTAAATCTTAGTCTGATGAAACTTTCTCCTAAGATAACCAAATGACCTAGTCTGATGAATTTTTCTCCTGGGATCAAAATCTTAGTCTGATTGAATCTTTGCTCCTAAGATAACAGAAATAGACCTAGTCTGATGAATTTTTCCTCCTAGGATCAAAATCTTAGTCGATGATTTTTCTCCTAAGATAATGAAACGACCTAAACTGATGAAATCTTCTCCTAGGATCTAAATCTTAGTCTGACGAATTTTTCTCTTAAGAAGAAAATCTTAGTCTGATGAATTGTTCTCACCTAAGATTGAAGACCTAGTCTAGTGGGCTTTCTCCTAGGATCAAATCTTAGTCTGAGGAATCTTCTCCTAAGATAGAAGGCCTAGTCCTGATGAATTTGCTAGTCAAATGTCCTTGGTTTTACTCACAGGATCGTGCATTTCCAATCAAGTCTTTTGTTTTACTCTTATCATTGCTCAATAGCTTAGGTGATCTATATTTTGCTAACAACTCCCAAATCTTCCTATTGCAAACTGGGCAAGAAATATTCTTTGTTTGTTTTGTTGCAGTCAGCGCCACCTGGAGAACAAGGGAATACTTTCCAAGCTTCAGCAGTCACAGGCGCCCACCTGGAGAACAAGGGAAGTGCAATTCAATTTTAGCTTTTATATTTTTATATTTGATAACATGATGTATCCATGTTACCAAACTGGGCAGAAATTTTCTTTGTTTGTTTATTTTGTTGCAGTTCAGGAGCCCACCTGGAGAACAAGGGAATACTTTTCAAGCTTCAGTAATCAGGAGCCCACCGGAGAACAAGGGAATATTTCAAATTTCAGCAATCAGGAGCCCCGCCTGGAGAACAAGGGAATATCTTTTTAAGCGTCTGCAGTCAGGAGCCCGCCTGGAAAATGGACACATGTTTCAAGTAATCAAGCATCATTCGGAGGAATGGCAGCAATATCGCCAATCACAATGCAAGACAACAACAGGAATACCATCGGAAAGATTACAAGATACAATTTCAAGGCAACACAAGAACAAGTTAGAAAGACATAGATAGACCCTCTTGTAATTCGTAGATCATAGCTTAGGCTAGCTTCTTTTTTTATTTTAACACGGTGTAATAAGGAAGTCAGCGAGCAGTAGCAACAGCAACAGCAGTGAAATCACAGCTCCTGGTAGTCCCAGCTACCAAACCTTCCCGAACTTACACTGACCTCGATTCCTGTTTAGCCAGGATAATGTGACAACTTTTGAAGCAGGGTGCGGTCAACATCTCTTTTAAAAATGCTTCACACGGAATATCGCGAAACGGGGCAAAAATCGTTCGTTTCCGCTCACCTTATCTTGCACGAAAACTCTTCGTGTTTCCGGGCAAAAGAGGGGCAGCTGTGAGCACGTGATTTTTTGCCCAAAGCAAATTATTCAAAAGTTTCAAATAATTGATTTCTTTATTATTTTACAAAATTTTTTTAATTTTTGTTAAATTTTTGTGTATAAATTGGTTGCATTTTTATTCATATGAAAATACAAAATATGCACTTGCATTTAGGGGATTTAATTTCACAATTTTTAGTATTAATTAGGTATTAATTAGTTTTAGAACAAAATTTTAAAGAAAATTGGCAAAAAATAGTTTCTTTTGCACTTTTTATATTGTTAATTGTTGCATTTATCTTTAAATAGAGTTTTAAATAATTTAGGAGTTAAATAGTTTAATAGGTCTTTGTTGTGTTTTAGCATTTTATAAAATCAGAAATATAAAATACAAAATGAAAGCAAAACAAAAATGTAAAAAGGAACAATTAAAAATAAAGAAAGTGGGGCTTGATAAGAAGACCAACATTGGGGCCAAAATTGGCCCTAGCCACAAATAAACCCCCCCCCCCCCCCCAGATCCGCCTGTTAGCCCAAAACCCACACATTAACCCGATCCAGGTCGCCCCCCCCTAAACGACGTCGTTTAGTAATTTTTCAATCAGGACGTCGAGGTTTTTAATCTAAACGGTCCTGAAGCCTAGGTTACTAAGTAATATATATGTCCAAAACGTGCCCCCTACCCCCCTCTCGCCTCCCGTCTCTCACCCCCAAACCTAGAGAAACCCTAGCCGCCATCGATTCCCTCACCGTCTCCGTCGTCTGCCGCCGCCGCGGAAATCGCCACGGCGGCGGCGATTCTCCAATCTCTCTCAAATTTACACCGCATACTCCTCGTAACCTCCTCTTTCCAAACCCCAAACTCCATGTCTCAATCACTCCTCCCTTCTCCTCGAATCTTTGAATCTGTGGACGGCCGCTCTGCGCCCACGGCGGCGCCGCCCCAAATCCTCCCCAAATCGATACCGCCTTTAACCACCAGACTCCCTCATCCTATATCTGTCTTCCTTCCCTTTCGAAAATCGACCAAGATTCCCAAATTTTGAATCTAAGAATTGAATTGAGGATTGATCCGGAACTCAAGCATGTGCAAGGCCCTTCTCCAGTCTTTCCCTTAGTCCTAAGTCTGTCCCAGGCTAACGTTTTCATCCATGCCTGGACAAAGAAAGGGTGATTGACATTGTAGCAGGGGTTAAATTAGAAGTTCAACCTGGAATCCGAGTCGGTGGGTGAGCTTCTATTTTTATTTCAATCTTCTTTTCTCTCTTCTTTGTATTTTGTTTCTTGTTCATATACTTGGCCTTTTGCTTCATCTCTTCTTTTTGTTTGTATAATCGAACTGCTATTCGAACAGGGCTTCAGATTAAATTGAGCGTTATCACTCTGCTGTTTTGGTTGTTCTTAGTTTGCGTTCAAATCCTGATTTCCTTACCTTTTTAATTACCTTCATGATTAAATGATTTAGAGTGTTAGGTTTTGATTAATTTTTGTTAATACTGTCCTGTCTTGATCTTTTCTAGTTTGATTTTGTGTTGATTCCTGAGCACTTTTGATAATCTGATTTAGTTTCAATTGCCTAATTACCGGTTCACTGATTCTTAAGTTTAATTGCATGATTGTTTAACTAGTTTGATTTTTAGGATCTTCTGGTTATAGCTGAATGGGATAGGATCTTGTTTAACCACAGTTAGTTCTTGACCAGTTACTAGGGTAATAGGGGAATGGTCTGGTTTAGTTCAGTAATTCTCAGAATAAGTCAAGGGTAATTGGGGCCAATTCAAAAGAGAGGAATCTGGCATTAAACTGATTTGGAAACCCCTAGAACATTCTAGATGGGGTTCCAATCAGAATTTTAGGACCTTAATGTAGTACCCTTGAGACACAAGTCAATAAGTAGGGGTCTAAATGAGTAAATAAAGGGACTAAAAGGCAACTGCAAATCTGAAATATTCCTCAAATCTGCCTATAAAAGGCAGTGTATTCTGCCTTGAAGAACGGGTTTTTTCAGCTCCAAAATTCCCCCAAAAATTTCCTCTCCAATTTCAGATCTGAGTTGAAATTTCAAACTTCAAAATCCAAAACAATAGAAATCTAATAGAAAATCCCAAAAAGTTACTGTTACATTAGTGTTACTTAGGTCATTTTCAGATTCGATCGTAGAATTCGATTCTCGTAGCTCTCATATAGGATGAAAGCTACATGAATTTCCTTGTGTTTTGTTCAATATTTGAGGATTGAAGACAGTTTGAGTCATCTAGGCAGTGGATCTGGGAGATTCGAGTCAACTGTGATCTTAGTTTGAGTGTTTTGCTTTCCTGTGTTCATTTCTGGGTATTTGGATGCTGTTTTGGGGTTGATACATCAGTTCCATTTGGTTTAGAATATTTCTGGAATTACTGAGTCACTTCTGGGCTGAAAAATTGGCTGTGTTGATTGCTGTGTTACTGTTGGATTACCTTTGCTGATTCTCTGAGCTCTGCTGATCCTCCCTTCTTCTTCTTACATTTCTTATTTCCAGGTACACATTCTCGAGATCGATTTGATGTATCTTTTGAGTTGAAATACTGAAATGAAAGGCTCACCTGTTTACCTCTTGAGATGTGTGTGTTCAAGTTGTAATATTAGAATAGATGTTAAGTGATTTGCACTTGTTTAGGCTTACTTTAGATTTGTGTTTACATTGTACAACTGGACTGAAAAATTGGATTGTATAACTTGGACTGTGGACGATATTAGATTGTTAAACTTTGGACCTGATGTTCCTTCTTTCTAAACTAGTAGTCCCAATGAAGTGTGGTTGGATTTCTGTGATCGCTGTAGTTTAGGATTGGAAACTGAGTAAAAAAAAGGGTTAAAACATAGATCCCTGTTTATACGAAGTCCAAGCACGATAACACTTCCTCAAGTAACAATTCCAGTAGTTCAGTTTTAGCAATGTTAGCTTAAATCAATCTGAAAATGATTAGTATGCCTTGTGTTATCAAATTATGGTTTCCAGTTTGTTTACTTTGAATTGATACCTCCCTATCAATCATACTGATTCTAAAAAATTTTGCAGTAAGTATTTGATGTAATTTGAACAATTTGAAACAAATGTTGCAGTGTTCTTTTTAATTGAGGTTCAGTTTTGGTTAATGCTTGCTAATGGATTAAGGCTTGATAGCCTATTTCTGAATCGCTTGGCTTCAATTTCTGCTAATAGACAGCCCCGTCCAGCGTTAGCTCCTTCCTTATTGGGGCTGGCATTGGGCCTGAGTGCTTGAACGACCCTCATGATCAAGGCTGCTTAATTTCTCCTTCTGTTTAGACTGATGGGCGGCCCAATATAATATGAATCCAATCCGCCATAGGTTTGGGTAATTGAAACATGGGTAATGGACTGCTATGCCAAGCATTAGTGGAGTTAATTTGAATTGTAGAAATAACCACAGATAGAAGAATCATAAGACCTTTTAGGATATCCTTTTAAAATAAATGAAGTGCGCCCCGCCAAACAAAACACATAAATTGCGGGGCCTTCATTAATTGCTCATGTTAAAATACTTAGACTCCGAGACGAGCCGTTTAGCGAATTTCACAGTTTTCCCCAAAGATGATAACGCGTAGTTGCTTTAGGCGCGTATTTTAATAATATTACTTTCCTAAATTCGGGTGCACATTTATGTGACCCAAATCCAAATCTCAACGAAGTCGAAATGTGTTAACAATCACGGGTGCACTGGTGCGACGTGATTCGAGATGCATTTTCACGACGTTGCAATTCTTATTAAAAATAAAAATAAAAGCGGTTGACTAATAAAAGCACATAAGCTAGAACATGTTTTGAAATCAGATAAAATCAAATACAACAGTTGAGCGACCGTGCTAGAACCACGGAACCCGGGAATGCCTAACACCTTCTCCCGGGTTAACTGAATTCCTTACTCGGATTTCTGGTTCGTGGACTGTTAACAGAGTCATAATTTCCTCGGATCGGGATTCAACCGGTGACTTGGGACACCATTAATCTCCCAAGTGGCGACTCTGAACATTAATAATAAATCCCGTTCCGATTGTCCTTTAATTGGAAAAACTCCTTTACACCCTCACAGGTGTAGGAAAAAGGAGGTGTGACAAGCATAAACAATAACAAGAACAACAAGTGAATGTCATTGCACAAAATAGAGTGATTGCCCATAGTAGAGTAACTATAACAAAAGCATAGTAGTTTCAACAATACAGAATATGACAATTTAAACAACTAAGTACCAATGTCATCGAATATAGGGATCAAAAGAAGATAGGAGTTTGAGGGAATTTGGAAGGAGTGAAAGACATGGATCACTGGGCAGGAAGAAAAGTAAGGGGCTAAGTCCTTGATGAGCTTGTCCATTCGTTCATTCACTCTCCTTTGATAAATGATCATCTGCTCTCTCAGTTCCTCCACCCGTTTCCTCAATCTTTCGTTCTCACCATTCAACTTAGCATTCTATTCTGCCGAGGGTCCACGAGGACCTAGTTCTCAACCTATCTGAGTAGGTTGAACCATCAATTAGAGCACCAAGATTCTCCCTGAGCTTCTTCTCATCAAGAACAAACTCAGTCCCATGTACATATAGCATCAGAGTATCACATAAAACATAGAAGTTTTTACTTCTTCTTCATAAACGTTGGGACTTGGAGGAACAAAGAGGTGATTCTATTTTTGGAACTCAACAATGTCAAGAAGTTCCTCCATTTTTCAGCAATATCCGAGTCAACACTCTTCCTAACAGCACTTTTTGAGACTTCAGAGTCTTCTACCTCTCCAAACCTGATGACTCAACCTTTTGCTTCTGTAAGGAACTATGTTCCTCACTTACACTAACCTTTTTATCCCTGTGCAGCCATGTCTCCCTCTTCTTCTTCTCAATCTGTTTACCCTTATCATCTATTGCATCTTTCTCAGCCAACTTTCTTTTCTCCAAATTTTTTTACACTTCATTCTCTCTTCCACAATTACATCAGCAGGTCACACCACTTCATCATCAATAAGCCTACTTTTCATCAATCATTTTTACTAGATCGGAAGTTCGTTTAAACACAGAACTCAAAAAGAAGAAGATCATCATTAAAATTGACTTCCTGAGAAGGATTTGAGGGATCAGGCCCCTCATTCAGTTTACACATTTACCAATTTCTCCATCCTTCAAGACTTCCACAAATCCAGCAACAATTTCAGCCTCACGCTCTAGAATATTAGATCTACCCTGTTCTCTTTCAGTTAAACTTCCATCAAAATCTACCAAAGACTTCTTGGGGTTTTGATTCAGATGGAGTCAGGATTTTGGAAAGTGATAGAGTTGGGTTCACTTCTGGCATATTCGGAGAGAAGGATTCTTTTTGAGATAGGGTTGATTTTGGTTTTGAAGATAAGAATCGGTTTTAGTTGGGTGTAAGATAAAGAAGTGCCTTTTTGGGGCAACAGGTCATTTCAGAAAAGGTTTAACATTTTGGACTTCAAAAGTTAGGAGAGAGGGAGGAGAAAGGCGGGAAAAAATTAATGACATGACACTTCAGCAGCTTAAAAAGGCATATAAGTAATGAAGAGACCACTAACCTGAGTCGCAGGAACCAGGTTCCTTGACAGTTTTTGAAAATCTGAGCAAAGACTTCTAGAAGTGCAATGTCACTCTTACTTGTTTTTTTCCTGAAACTGCCATATGTGGATACCTGTAACAGTATAGATTTGAGTTAGATGTCACCGAAAAATACTTTTTAGCATTGTACCTTTCCTTCTTAATATAGCAAATCATCGAGGGACCAGGTCCCTTTGTGCCTTTTGGAGATTCTGCTGTATCTTCTACATGGCTCTGCTTGACTTGACACATCAAATCAGTCTTTCCATTTACAATATATATAGCTTCACCAGGAGCATTTGTGAATTCTCCATCTTCATCTTCCTTGTTATGTGACCCTTTGCCACTATTGTTGAGAACAAAACATTTTGCATCAAAAGGCTCTCGGGTAAGTCAGCTTGAGTTTTCTCCCATTGAGCAGTTCATAGCGAGACTTCTCGAGAAGGGACCTGATCATGCACTTGTTAATCAAGTAGTAGGAAGTGTTGACTGCTTCAGCCCAAGAACCAGGTCCTCCATAACAAACTTGTTCAACAAATAAAAACTCACATGCCCCCGTCACCTTCGCCATAACTCAGCATCATCATCAATGACACTTAGGCATGTTAGATCACCACCATGCAGAGACTTAAAATCAGCAACGTAAACATTCTTGTATCTTTTGGCCACAAGCATCACCTCACTAGTCACAAGATTTGTGACTGTGCATATCTTGGACAAGAATTCCACTTTATTTCCCTTGTCACATATCTAAGAAACACTCAAGAGACTGTACTTCCGGCCATTGACATAGTACACGTTCTCAATTGAGTGACTGAGTGACTTCCCAATCCTTCCAACTCCTAGAGTGTACCCCTTTTAGCTATTTCCAAAGGGTACACTCTCTCCTTGCAGGGCCTTAAGTGAAAGGAAATCGTTTGTACTTCCAGTCATATGCTTTGAGCAGCCGCTATCCATGTACCATTGTAGGCTGCTTCCTTTCACTGTTTACACAAGAAAATCAAGAGTTAGACTTAGGAACCCAAACGAGTTTGGGTCCCTTGTAATGAGGAAAGGGGTGAATTAGGGCTCTTTTGGTCCTGGTAGGCATTATACGTTTTTTATGTGAAGGATCAGGTTCCCTAGCAGTAGTTACCTAGCTCAATGAGTTTTCTCCCATTGAGCAGTTCATAGCGAGACTTCTCGAGAAGGGACCTGATCATGCACTTGTTAATCAAGTAGCAGGAAGTGTTGACTGCTTCAGCCCAAGAACCAGGTCCTCCATAACCAACTTGTTCAACAAATAAAAACTCACATGCCCCCGTCATCTTCGCCATAACTCAGCATCATCATCAATGACACTTAGGCATGTTAGATCACCACCATGCAGAGACTTAAAATCAGCAACATAAACATTCTTGTATCTTTTGGCCACAAGCATCACCTCACCAGTCACAAGATTTGTGACTGTGCATATCTTGGACAAGAATTTCACTTTATTTCCCTTGTCACATATCTGAGAAACACTCAAGAGACTGTACTTCAGGCCATTGACATAGTACACATTCTCAATTGAGTGAGTGAGTGACTTCCCAATCCTTCCAACTCCTAGAGTGTACCCCTTTTAGCTATTTCCAAAGGGTACACTCTCTCCTTGCAGGGCCTTAAGTGAAAGAAAATCGTTTGTACTTCCAGTCATATGCTTTGAGCAGCCGCTATCCATGTACCAATGTAGGCTGCTCCCTTTCACTGTTCCCTGCACAAGAAAATCAAGAGTTAGACTTAGGAACCCAAACGAGTTTGGGTCCCTTGTAATGAGGAAAGGGGTGAATTAGGGCTCTTTTGGTCCTAATAGGCATTATGCGTTTTTTATGTGAAGGACCAGGTTCCCTAGCAGTAGTTACTTTTTCAACAAAGACTTTGTTTTTCTGTTGAGATTGGAATCTAGCCTTACAGGTTTCCTTAAAGTGCCCAGTATTGCCACAGTGAGTGCAAAGCCAATTGTCAGGTACAGTAGCATACTTGCTATGAGGGTTGTAGGGAGTTTTTTCCCTTTGGAATCTGATTCCCTGCCTGTTTCCCCCATTGTTGGTGTACATAGCAGTGATAGCATCAGAGGACCAGGTACAATTAAGTGACTTATCAAGATCGTTTTTAACCCTTTTCAAATTCTCCTGAAGTTGTCTATTCTTTTCAATCTCAACAACAAGACTTTTTTATAACTTTCTTAAGCTCACTCTCAAGCTCAAGTTAAGCCTTACTAGCCACTTCTTTACCCTTAGTGTTGTCCATCCATTTTTTCGTTTGGCTTTTTGACAAGTTATTTTCTCTAGTTACTTCTTCCGCTTGTTCCTTCAAATCTAAAATAGAAACTACCATATTATCCCTTTCTTGTTCTATGTCACCAATTTCTTCTATTAAAGCATTTTTCTCATTAATGAGGCTATGGTAGGCATCAATCAACACATTTGCTAAGGACATCAATTTTTTCTTAGAGTAAGTTTTTAAATTTCTTTGAACATCAAGAAAACATACCTCATATTCCTCCTTGTCCTCGTCATTATCAGATTGAGCCATGAGTGCAAAGATTGACTCATATTCATTATCAACAACCATCATAGATGCATCTCCTTGGTTATCCTCACCTTCAGATTCACTGGAGGAATCTCCCCAGTCAGCCAAAGCTTGCTTCACCATGTTGTCAGCAGCGTCTCTTCTTTTGAATTTCCTGTCAGGGAACGGGTTCCTCTTAGCTGCCTTATCAGTGTTGGTTTTGTAATGATCCTGTTTATGAAGAGGGCAGTCTTTAATAGATTGTCCAGGCTTTCCACACTTATGATAGCAATCATTTCCTTTAAAATTCCTGCTGGAACTTCCTTTCTTTGGGATCCCACCATTTTTACGAACCATCTTTTGAAATCTTCGAGTGCGATACGTCATTTCAGATTCATCACTACTTGAGTCAGTGAGGGCAACTTTGAGAACCAGGTTCCTCTCCTCATTGGTCTCTCTTCTTTCAAGATCCTTCTTTCTCTTCATTTCGTAAGTTTTGAGATTTCCAACTAGCTCATCTATAGTTAGGGCCTGTAGATCCTTTGCCTCAGTAATGGCATTCACTTTACTCTCCCACGAGCTAGGCAGAACACTGAGAATTTTTCTCACAAGCTTGTTCCTACGAATAATTTCACCAAGTGAGTGTAGCTCATTTATGATGGAGGTGAATCTTGTGTGCATGTCTTGAATAGATTCATCGTCTTTCATCCTGAAGAGCTCATACTCAGTGGTGAGCATATCAATCTTAGATTGTTTTACTTGAGTGGTTCCCTCATGTGCTGTCTGCAAAGCTTCCCATATTTCCTTGGCGGATTGACAAGCTGAGATCCTGTTATATTCATCAGGTCCTATACCACACACCAAAATTTTCTTGGCACGAAAATTTTTCTCCACAGCTTTCCTATCTGCATCGTTGTATTCCCTTCTGGTCTTTCGTACCATCTCCGGAGGATCTCCGACCTTCTTCGTTGGGACATAAGGACCATCACATATAACATCCCACAACTCAGAATCTTCTGCCATGATAAAGTCATGCATTCTTGTCTTCCACCATCCATAATATTGCCCATTGAACCTGGGTGGTTTATATGTAGACTGACCTTCTTCAAAATTTGGTGGAGCAGCCATAAGGATCCTTCCTAGGTGTTAGCCTGATAGGAAGAGCCTGCTCTGATACCAATTGATAGAATATATGAGTCCACCAAACTGTATAGAGAACTAGGTTCTCTATCAGTTCCTACTGTAAGCAACAGACTGTCAGTATTGGGAATCAGGTTCTCTATTTGTTCTCACAGTAAATCGACAGTAAATAAAGAACACAGAGGAATTTTACGTGGAAAACTCCCAGCTCAACGGGATTAAAAACCACGACCTACCCTTGTAGGATTTCAACTTCACTACTGAGCAATCTTTAGATTACAACCTATTGTAACCTAGGAATCAACCTCTTAATCCCTCACTAACTTGTAACTACACTATTACAAGCCACTTTGTAATAACTCTATTACAAAGACTTAATCACTCAATAACTTGTAACAACACTACTACAAGCCACTTTGTAATAACTCTATTACAAAGACTTCACAACTCGACTAACTCTAGCCAAGACACAAACACAAGGGTTTATGATTTACAAAGGGTTTCCTACATAATGCTTCTAACTAAGCTAAGTAGGAGTTACAAATGAAGAACAAATAACAAAGACTCAACAAACCTAAGGACTTAAGATATCTTCAATCTTTGGATCTGGTCCTTGAGGTTGCATCAGCTTTGTTCTTGAGAGAGGTTATGTCTAGCACTTGAGAGAATATTTTCTTTTGATTTTGCAAGTGTTGGAGTGATCAAATCCCTTGCCTCATGTTGATAATATGTGTGTGTGATGTCATCAAGGATGATGTAATAAAGTGCCCTTTAGTTTGGCCTTAGCAAGCTACAGCTGTGCTGCTGTACTGCTGCCAGACGGTACGGTGCAGTAGCCTGTCAGACGGTATAGTGCAGCAGCTTTTACAGCTGTAGAGTTGACTGTACAACGACGAGGGAAACTGATCCCTATCTGGTCCCTCTGTTGTTTCCTTATCTGATTTCATTGAGAATTGAACCAGACATCTGACTAGTTATTCTGAATGCAAGGGAACTTAATTGAATAAGATTTCTTATCTTGTTCTCTCATGAAGTAAGTTGTTTTACCTTCCTTGATTGTATTTATACATGTGTGACATCACCTACAATGATGTAAGCAAGAACTACAAGAAAGTATGGAATTTGCAACAATGTTTTAGCAACAACTGAAATATTGTTGGCAAAAATGGATAAATGGCAACAATTCCACAAATTTGTTGCTATAGAATAAACTTTTTGGCAACAACTTTTTGTTGTTGGCAACCGTATTAATTTTGTTGCCATATTCTATGGTTCAGATAATAAAATTTAAATTTTAAAAATATTTTAGCAACAATTATGGTATTGTTGCCGAATTTAATAAATGGCAACAACTGATTTTAGTTGTTGCAAAAAATAGAACTTTTAAGATAATAAACTTAAAATATAAACAGAATTTGCAACAACAAAATCTTTTTGTTGGCAATATATAATATTTTACCAAGAATTAAACGCGGCAAACTTTTCTCCTTTTAATAACTTCTCTCGAAATTTTAGCGCACTCTCTAGTAACCAATCTGGCTAGGATTTTTCTTATCTGCTA
Organism: Nicotiana attenuata; assembly: GCF_001879085.1. Classification (NCBI taxonomy): domain Eukaryota; kingdom Viridiplantae; phylum Streptophyta; class Magnoliopsida; order Solanales; family Solanaceae; genus Nicotiana; species Nicotiana attenuata. Next base: position 416,883 of record NW_017670633.1, read on the forward strand.
TTCTTGAACGAGCTCCTTCTCTTCTTCATCCTCCTTGCTGCGTACTGCTGATCGGAAAAGAACCGGTAAGAACCCTATTCAAATTGCTTTACCGATTGCTGGTTCACCGAATAATGAAAATACCTTTTCCAGAAAGAAACTTTGCATAAAGTTTTTTTTTTAGCGTTGTCCAATCTGTTCTTTATATGAATGGATCTTTTTTGTTGTTACGTGTAGCATCATGGATCTTTTCTGTTGCCTTTCATATGAATTATGGATATTTTCTGTTACCTTTCATATGAATATGAAACAATGTTTTCTTGAAGTTAATAGATTATATTGAAGGTCAATAGTTTTTCACTTCAAGTTTTAATACTAATTTTGTGAGAAGTTTATCAATTACCTGATGTTATTTCTGGTGTTGGTCTGGTTCATAAGTTTTCTTTATGTCCCCTGTCAAATTTTTTGTTCTTGAATACTTTATTCATGTGTATTGCTATTCATCTATGCTGATTATGTCATGGTTGCTGGATATCACAATCGTTCAATAATTTGGCAGGTGATTACTAATCTTCAATAGTTATATGTATTCCACGAATGGTTCTAACCTTACTTTTCTACCCAAAATACTCTGAAAGTTAATTTCAAAAATTTCATCAAAACAGTCAGGTGGAATATTGAAGCCACTATATATGTATCCATTTAAAGTGTCCTTCATTTAGTACTAACATCTTGAGAAGTTTTAATGAAAAATTGTAGATTTCTTTATTTGGACTTTAGAATATTTAGTATATTATTTCTCATTCTATCCTTAGCCAAGGGTCTATCGGAAACAACCTCTCTATCTATTGAAGGTAGGGGTAAGGTATGCGTACATACTACCCTCCCCAGACCACACTTGTGGGAATACACTGGGTTTGTTGTTGTTGATGTGTATTGCTATTATTGAATCCGACGTAAAGTAAATTCTGGACTACTCATCAAAAGCGTGGAGTATTTTGTCACGACCCGGATTTCCCACCATCGGGATCGTGATGGCGCCTACTCGTGGTAGCTAGGCAAGCCAACTTATTTACCTTTCATTAATAAATAAATCTGTTAACAATCTATAGCATCAATAAGAAATATAGAATTTAATAATAATAATAGCGGAAATCTAATTTATAAGTCTGAATCAAAATGCGGAATAGTCAACAATAGCCTCTACCCAAGATTTGGTGTCACATTACTCACGAACCACTAAGAATAAACTAAATACAAAGGTCTGAAAGAATTATAACAGCTGTCTGTCTCGAAAACAATGAGGCAACAGTCAAAAGGAAAACATAAAGAAGAGACGCCGGGCCTGCGGACGCCTGCAAGGCTACCTCAGTCTCGTGAATAGGAAAGTCTGCTCCCGAACTACTGCTGCTGCTGCTTTTCAAAACCTGGACCTGTGCAAAAATACACAGAAGTGTAGTATCAGCACAACCGACCCCATGTGCTGGTAAGTGTCTAGCCTAACCCCGGCAAAGTAGTGACGAGGCTAGACTGGACATCACATAAACCTGTGCAGTTATAAATATACAACGGAAACAAAATACTAAACAACTAGCAACATGGGAGGGGGAAAACATGATGTGGGGAGATACAATATTAACAGCAGTCCAGAGTAACAACTAAACATCTTAGGTTCACAATGAACAAAGAATCAATACTCAATTACAAACACATAGCCTCAATAACTGTTGCCGCGTGCAATCCGCTCCATTATTACTATTGTTGCGGCGTGCAACCCGCTCCACAAATACCACTGTTGCGGCGTGCAACCCGACCCATGTCATTTATCATGTATAATTGTTGCGGCGCGCAACCCGATCCTCACCTTTTACTGTTGCGGCGTGCAACCCGATCCTCAATATCATTGTTGCGGCGCGCAACCCGATCCCCAGTATCATTTAACAGTTCGACTCCCCAAACAACAGTCACAATTAAGGGGCACAAAAATAAGTAAATATTTGACAAACATCCCGGCAAGGGAATAGCCAACAACGCTTTCTTTTTCTTACTTTTCTTATCTTAGAGTTCACTATACTAATTTGAGCCAACGCTCCAAAGAAACAAGTCATTTCGTATGATTTTCAATATTCGTATCACAATTCGAGCCTCTGCTCCCAGGAATCAAATGATCATATTGCCGTTCACATGTTATTCACAGCATATAGAAATCCTCCCATAAACACGGAGTTCACAACCAAGTCATGATAATCACGTTATAAGGACTCACGGTCATGCTATACTCCAATGTATAGATACTCGTCACCATGCCTATACATCGTACTCGATCACATAGCAATTAGCAACAAGACTCAACTCATATTCCCTCAAGCTAGGGTTAAACCAAACACTTACCTCAAAGCCGTGAAATCCACTTAATCCTCAACTATTGCTTTACCTCGCGGTTCCACCTCCAATTCGCTCGAATCTAATCACAAATTGCTCAATTACTTTAATAAACATTATATGAATCAATTTGAATGCATAAAAATGAGTTTCCCAAGTTTTTTCCAAAAATTCCAAAATCACCCCCGGGCTCACGTGGTCAAAACTCGAGGTTCGAACCAAAATCTGGCTACCCATTCCCCCACGAGTTCAAATATATAATTTGTTTTGAAATCGAACCTCAAATCGAGGTCCAACTCCCCAATTTATAGAAAACCTAGGTTCTACCCAAAAATCCCAATTTCACCCATGAAAATCTTTGATTTCAAGTGGAAAACATGTTTAATGATGTTAAAGATTGAAAGAATTGAGTAAAAATTAACTTACAAGTGATTTGGGATGAAGTTTGCTCTTGAAAATTCGCCTATGGTGTTTGGGTTTTGAAAGAATGGTGAAAAGTGGTGAAAATTCGACTAAGTATAAAATTTGCTGGGCCTCGGATATGGGAATTGCGAGCTTCGCATTTGCGAACAAGACAGGGCTGGGAATTGCGATCCTTGGTTCGCATTTGCGAATACTGGGCCTGGGCATTGACTTCGCATTTGCGAAGTATCGATCGCTTTTGCGATCTGGGGCCTCTCGCATTTGCGAGCATGGGCGTCGCATTTGCGACCCCAGCCCATTTTCCCCCTCTTCGCATTTGCGAAGGAATGATCGCATTTGCGATCCAGCCCAGACTTCCCCATCTTCGCATTTGCGATCGGGTTGCCGCATTTGCGACTTCGCATTTGGGAGTACTTCTTCGCAAATGCGAAGATACCAGAACTGGGGAATACCAGCTTTTTAAAAATGAGGAAATGCAATCCGATGCCTATCCAAAACTCACCCGAGCCCTCGGGGCTCCAAACCAAACATGTACACAACCTCGAAAACATCCTACGGACTTGCTCGTGCGATCAAATCGCCAAAATAGCATCATTTACATAGAATCAAGCCTCAAAGCACATGATTTTTCATTATAACTTCATAAACTTCAAACTTTAGATATTTAGGTCCGAAACACGTCAAATGACGTCCGATTTCGACCAAACTTCACAGAAAGTCTTACCACATATTTAAGACTTGTACCGGGCGCCGGAACCAAAATACGAGCCCGATACCATAGTCTTTTAATCAATTTTCATTTCCATTTTCCTTAACAATTTCAGAAAAACAATTTCACAGAAAAATTCTTTCCTCGGGCTCTAGACCTCGGAATTCGATTCCGGGCACATGCCCAAGTCCCATATTTTTCTACGGACCTTCCGGGACCGTCCAATCTCGGGTCCGGGTCCGTTTACGAAAAATATTGACCAAAGTCAACTATAATCATATTAATATCAAAATTCTTCAAATTTTTCACGGAATTCACATATTTCAACATAAAAGCTTTCCGGCTACGCGCCCGGACTGCGCATGCAAATCGAGGCAAGTAAAAATGAGGTTTTAAGGCCTCGAAAGCACGGAATGGATGAGGAAATAGGTGATAACCCTTTGGGTCGTCACATCCTCCACCTCTAGAACAACCGTTCGTCCTCGAACGGACAAAAGAAAGAAGTACCTGAGTTAGGAAATAGATGTGGATAACGGCTCCGCATATCAGACTCGGACTCTCAGGTCGATGCCTCAGGGGGCTGACCTTTCCACTGAACACGAACAGAAGGAAAACTCCTAGACCTCAACTAACGAACCTGCCGGTCTAGAATAGCTACCGGCTCCTCTTCATAAGATAAATCCTTGTCCAACTGGACAGTGCTGAAATCTAACACATGGGTAAAATCGCCGTGATACCTCCGAAGCATAGACACATGGAAAACTGGATGCACGGCTGATAAGCTAGGTGGCAATGCAAGTCTATAAGCCACCTCTCCCACTCGATCAAGAATCTCAAACGGACCAATGTACCTAGGGCTAAGCTTGCTCTTCTTTCCGAACCTCATCACGCCCTTCATAGGCAACACCCGGAGCAATACCCGCTCACCAACCATGAAAGCTACATCTCGAACCTTACGATCTGCATAGCTCTTTTGCCTAGACTGAGCTGAACGAAGTCTGTCCTGAATGACCTTGACCTTCTCCAAGGCCTCCTGAACTAAATCTGTACCTATCAACCGAGCCTCTCCCGGCTCGAACCATCCAATCGGAGACCGACACCGCCTACCATATAAGGCCTCATAAGGAGCCATCTGGATGCTCGACTGGTAGCTGTTATTGTAGGCAAACTCCGCTAAAGGCAAGAACTGATCCCATGAACCTCCAAAGTCAATAACACAAGCCCGGAGCATATCCTCCAAAATCTGAATAGTCCGCTCGGACTGACCGTCCGTCTGAGGATGGAATGCTGTGCTCAACTGAACCTGGGTACCTAACTTCTGCTGAACCGCTCTCTAGAAGCGCGAGGTAAACTGCGTACCCCGATCCGAAATGATAGATACCGGCACTCCATGAAGGCGAACAATCTCCCGGATATAAATCTCAGCTAACCTCTCGGATGAATAGGAGACTGCCACTGGAATGAAATGCGCTGACTTGGTCAGCCTATCAACAATGACCCAAATAGCATCAAACTTCTTCCGAGTCAGCGGAAGTCCAGTAATGAAATCCATGGTAATCCTCTCCCACTTCCACTCGGGGAGCTCAATCCTCTGAAACAAACCACCGGGTCTCTGATGCTCATACTTGACCTGCTGACAGTTCAGACACCGAGCCACATACGCAACAATATCCTTCTTCATCCTACGCCACCAATAATGCTGTCGCAAGTCCTGATACATCTTCGCGGTGCCCGGGTGAATAGAATACCGAGAACTATGGGCCTCCGCTAAGATCAACTCTCGAATCCCATCAACATTAGGCACACAGACTCGCCCCTGCAATCTCAAAACACCATCATCATCTAAGGTCACCTTCGTGGCACTCCACGCTGTACCGTGTCTCTCAGGACACACAAATGGGGATCATCAAATTGCCGATCACGGATA
>NW_017670633.1:428063-468251 GCF_001879085.1 Nicotiana attenuata
GAGACAAAGCAAAATCGTCCGGATAGAAATTTTGATTCTTCTAATATCGAACCAAATGGCTTATCTGTATTTAATTGTCGTGGTAAGCCTTTAGTAGGGGGTACTTGGATAAACTTGAGCACTCATGAAATCAAACAAGCTCATTTTTATATCCTCCCAAATTGTGAAGAAGTCAGACCTTGGATTGAGTAAGATACCTTTCAGTTAGTTTACATCCTTTTATTTTTATGGAAATCTCAACAACTATGTTTTAATAATATTTGTTTTGATTTTATTAAATGCTCACATTCCATAGGCAACACTTAGAAATATTAAGGAACGAGAATACTAGAAATGTTTTCAAGAGGCACAAGGAGGAATTTCCTTTGTGGGTTGAGAAAAAGGTAAATTATATCATTTGATGCTTGTTTATCTTTATTTAGGATTATTTGTAAATTATATTTTTTAAATAGTATTAATGTTTGTGACTTTGTAATTGAAATATTATAGGTGGTACAGTTAAAAGAAAATGCTGATGCCGAATTACCAGTGGATTACTAGCTTTGGCAAGACGTCCAGATCCTCGTGCTTATTGCCATAATGGATATATCATGAATGGGTTTAGGTTTCGAACAATGAAATCTGAGCTAGGTTTGAAAACTCAAAATAGTGGTGTAGTTGTGAAAAGTGATGAACATACAGGAAATGTTGATTATTATGGAAAGATAAGAAATATTTTAGAGATCCAATATTTGGATAATAATTCAGTCATATTATTCCAATGTGACTGGTTTGAAGTTCCTACTCAAGGTCGTAGTCAAAGTAGAGGTTATAAAAGGGATGAATATGGATTCATATGTGTAGATGTGACACGACTCCATTATACAAATGATCCATTCATTTTAGGCTCACAAGCACAATCTGTGTATTATGTTAAACACGATCAAAATGAGAATTGGCATGCTGTGGTAAGAGTAAGACCACGGAATTTGTTTGATTTATCCGAACAAGAAGATGAAACGGAGCCGTATCAACTGATTGACTTGGTTGAAAGAGGAGAAGTAGATCTTCAAATAGAGTCCGACAATGATGTTATTAAAATATAAAGAGAAGACATTGATGGACTGAGTGTAGATGCACCTTCTCTAAGTAACGAGGAAGAAGTAGACTTAGAAGCTTTTGATGAATCTGATCATGAAAATGGAGATGACTTCAGTGCAGATGAAGAATATCTTTCTGATGAGTTTGATGAAATTGAGGATGATGACTGGTTGTAATTTGTTTAGTGATATTAGTTTTGTTTGAATGATTGGATGTTGATTACTACCTCAAAGGTCGTAACTTTATATGATGGTTTATGCATTTGCATCTTTGTCTTTGAATCTTTTTGTGTACCTTTAGGTAGCGAAAGTGGTCTGGTGCAATTACTCCATTAAGGAGTTTGATTATCAGCTAGGAAATGAGCTGAATGTAGTTTTATGTTTCAACCAGCTAAGCTAGTTGTAAGTAATGCCTTGGCAAATTTAATTAGTTTCTTTACCATCGGATGATTTATTACAGGAGAACTTTATTGTGTTGTAGTCTGTGAGCAGGGTTTGACTATTTCACTTTGATCATTTATTTTGGTTTTCGGTCTTATGTTCCCCTTTTTATCCGTGTTCTCGTGTCATATTCTGAGCTGGGATACATATGTAAGCTTGTGCTTCTGACCAGTAGATGATACACTATTAACTGCATTTGGATGCTGTTCACATATGCAAATGCATCTTTGGTACAAGAAAATTCAAAAAATACATAGCCACGAATAATATGGAATATTGTGAAAGAAAAGTAAGGGAATGTTAGTGCCAGCCTCCACCTTGTGCTATTCTTTTTGGCTGCAAAAGATAATGTTTATATAATAAAGATAAACATTACATATTTTAGCATCATTCATATGGTTATGCTTCTTGCATAAGTGGTTTCTGATTTGTCTGCTTCTAGTACCTTTAAGGCAAATAAACGAGGAACTGCAAAATGAACTATGCTGGTACTATTAGTGAGTTGCATATTGATTCCACATTTAGCTAGTTTATCTGCTACCTTGTAATGTTCGCTAAAGTTGTGCTACCTTGTATTTTGCTTCTGTCACTTGTACATTCGACTAGTCCAATAATATAATTTTTTCTAATGTGTTGCAGCATATAATGATGACGGATGTGCATGTTTCTAATGATGATGAAACTGTTGATGTAATCTCAAATCCACTGCCAGGTAAGTTAATTTATTTGTTAAAATTCTGCCCTATAAAATCTCTAGCTTGTATATGTTATGTTTACTATACATCTAAATATTTTCATATATAGCTGAAGGTAAAAAGAGAAAAGGAAGAGGGAAGACAACAGGACTTTCAATCCAAAAGAAACGCAAAGATAGTGACAATGGAAAGTTGAAGGTGATTATTCCACCAGATCGAACTGTAGCAGTAGGTCCTGGAGCTAATGATTTCATTAATGAGCTCTCTGTTAAAGTTGTGCATAACGCTAGGCATGCTGTCAAGAATTGGAAGGAAGTTCCTGATATAGCAAAAGATAGGATTGTTGCTCATATGCTGGTAATTCACTCTATTCCCTTAGAATATTCTTGTTGGTTTAGTAAACATAAGCAAACTCTCAATGTAAGTATACAAATATAGAGAAGTTGACTCTGAAACAGTCCTCGGTTCATTGGCAGACAATCACACTCTATTTTAAGTAAGCTCACTTAAGTTTATTATGAATTCAGGACACCTTCCAACTTCCAGACACACAACACAATCGAGATACTATCCTTAAAACAGCTAATAATTTATATAAATATCGTCGTAGTAGGCTCCATGATCATTTCAAAAAATATGCTACAAAGGAGGAACGCTTGTAGAACATGCCAACCGATGTTAGTGAAACTGAATGGAAATTCTTGGTTGAATATTTCGATTCTGATACTTTTAAGGTAATTAATTAGGAATACGCCAAAATTAAATTGATTTAACTTTGTAAATTATTTATTTTCTTATTCTACTTCTTATAATTCATCAGAAAATATATTTACAAATTTAAATTCAATACAGAGAATGAGTGATCGAAACAAAACCAATAAGGCAAAACAAGAAATCAATCATATTTGCGGCAGAAAATCCTTCCAGGCAATATCTTTTGAACAGGTAACATATATCTTTATTTTGATGAATTTTGGTTATTTTTAATTTTATAGCATAATTTGATTTATTTTGGTAGAGAAATACAAGCACTGGAAAAGAGCCAAACTTGCAGAAACTTTGGGAATTGACTCACATGAAGAATGGACATTGGGTTAATGATGCATCTGCTGAGTTACATGTACGTGCGAGACTATTATCCTTATTCCTAGAATGTGAGTCCGTAGAAATAAATATTAAAAGTTAAAGCCTATATAATTTTTTGTAGGATAAGGTGAAAGAATATATTGCTGAACAAATTCAAGAAATTGAAGAAGATACTGATTTGGACCCAGTTGTTAATGCTGCATTTGTGAAAGTTGTTGGAGAAACGTCAAGTTATTGTCGTGGTCAAGGTTTGGGAGTTAATTCAACAAGTAAGAGATCCATGAATGAAATTCAAGAGAAACTACAAGCACAACAAAAAGAGGCAAAAGAAGAGCGTCGTAAACGAGAGAGTGTAGAATGCCAGCTAAAGGAAGTAAAGATTAAGCTTGAGGAAGAGCGAAAAAATCGAGAATCCATAATGCGTGACCAAAAACTATTGAAAGAGAGCATGGTGGCACTAGCATCACATATACTAAGTAATGAGGTATTTCAATTACTTGCTTTTGGTCCTAAAATATTTCGTTCAAACTACATAACAATAAAAGTGGTAGCATCACTTTCCTCTTTTGTGGTATTCTTTTCATTCTCTACGGCTTGAATTGGTGGTGGTGGTGGTACTGCTGATGTTTCTGCATCTTGCAATATTATTAAGTGTACAAAAATATTCCTTGTAGCATCTCTTAATTCATTAACTGAATCTGTTATTCTCTTCTGCAAAAAAATAAATAAGACCAGCATTTTATTTCTTATAGGTAAACAATACCAAGTGTACAAAAAGCTATATTTCCACACTCTACAGCTGAAATCTTGAATGTTGTTTGGTTCAAAAAAAAAGTTAACTGGTATACATGACTATACAAAATTAGCCGGCGTAGAAACCGAGTTAGCATACGATAAAAGACCTGAAGTTAATATGTGTTGCAGCATGCTGAATGTCCACAATCTCAATGATGTTTGCTGAAGTTATAGATGGTTTTGGTGTTATTTTGTTGGTTTTCTTTCATGTGGTTGTGATAGTGGTTACTGTGAAGTGTTAACAATGTGATATTTATGGGCATCATGGCCTATTTACGTAATATTTACTTGTTTATCTCTTGAAAATTTCGGGAATTCAGTCTAGCTTAATAATTGCTGGAAGCAGTTGTTATGCAATGCTGATACAATCGATATGTCAGTTGATGTTTTTGTCCTTGGGACTATAGGGTCATTGCTTCTCTCAAATGTGGTATAAAATTGTAAAATAGATCTCGTCTGGGCTGATATTTTTATTGTCTTGTGTCGTGATACTGTTACAACGGATGATTCTATGCCCTATGATTGAACAATGAATGATTCTACACCCTCTGCTTAAACAGAATTAAACAAAGAGACAGAGAAAAGAAAACTCTTTGATTATGGAACCAAAGATATTAAAGTGAAAGGAAATTACCGTACAAGCATTTGCAAGTGCTTGTTGCCTCTGTTTTCTCTGGGTAACTGGGGGTGAAAGGATACAGGTATATCTGCAGTGATTCAGAATAGCACTGCTAAAAACTAGTGCACCACCATCATCCATAAAGCCAATAGTAAAAATATGCAAGTCCACGTTATGATTATAGAATTAAAAAAATTGACCCAGTGCATCCTATCTAAATGATTGAGCAGTATAATAAACCATGACAAGATAAGGAAAACGGATGAAAGTTAAATTTTTAAATAGCTGCTGAATGCAGTAGGCAGTAGGCTGGGGATCCCTGATATGAAGGGATATTAAAGATAGTCGAATCCATAAATTACTCTTGTCGCACTATCTTTGTTTCTTCCTCGTTCCTATATCATTCCTTTCCATTGATTTGTACAACAAATTAAGTTATGTAGTTTTATTATGTTTAACAGAATGGAGTTCCTGCTGCAATTCTCAATATTTTTTCTAATTTAAGTAGTTCGGATGGTGCAAGTTGTTTAAGACATATGGATGACATCACGGTAAGAAAATTCTGTCTAACTCTTGTAAAGGTAAATTCCTTGGTTGATATTGTTCGCTGTCATATTTGTATTCTTCTCAATTCAAAAAGAAAAGTTGCTTGATCTTGGACCTTTGAAAGGTGATATGCTTGTTCTTAGTGTCCCCTGATTTGGGCTTAGTGTCCAACTTGTCATCTGAGTTGTACTTGTACCAAGATGCCCAATAGAGATAATTTATAAAGTTTAGGCAGCTTAAAATGGCCAAGAACCAATAGAAAAGTTGCAAATTATTATGATCCAAATCTAAACCAGCCAACCATCCTTTCTTGCTTTGTGAAAATCTTTTGGTCGCTGAATTGATAATATCCACAAAAATACTGCTCAAGTAGTACCCAAAAGAGAGTGAATTCCATGTAAAAGAAATAGACAGTGACCTCATTCCTGTTGGTGCTTCCTTGTAGAAAAACTCAAGAATTCCCACTAAGGTAAACATATCAGCAATTCCAAAAATACCATATTGAAAAGATAGCCAAAAAACATGGATAGGCTCCAATGGATTTTTCAAGGATTGGTATTTTCTGTTGCAATTTTTTTGGTTCTCAGTCATATCATATCAAAATGAAAAGTTATTTGATCGTGGGCTTTTAACAGATTCTATACTAAAGTTATATACAAAGAATATCTTATACTTTGGAGAAAAAAAGTAAAAGAAAATAAAGAAGCCATATCTAATGTGATTTTGTAGCGATATGCAAAATCTATAGTACATAGTTAGCGCTCTTCTTCTATATTCTGGTCTCACGATGAAGCCTCTCAGTTTTCTGATTCTAGCAAAGTAGTGTACATTAAGAAGGTCTAATACCACCACTGTTAACTAGTCTACTAGCTTATGGGTAGTCAAAACATGCGGACAAGCTTAACTAATGACGAAGTATATTACTAGAAACCGAACATATGTCTGAAGATAGCATTCCCGCTCCCACCCATGGCCATGAAGTCAAGGAGCATCTATGGATACTAATAGTTTCTCTACTGGTGAGCACAAATGTGTAATATTTGTCAAGAAAAGTTGCTATAAAGGATAGCATCCTCAGTCAAAATTTGATTATTTAACAGTAAATACCAGATTACAATGTGGACTTGAAGAACATTTTCCTCTCTTCTATATCGGTTATAGGCTTGTAAAAATGGATCAACTACTACTACTATGTGGTTAACCTAACAAGATTCTCTTAAATAACCATCTGCCAGACAATGGATTCACTCATTCTTGCTCATTTCTCTGTCTTATTCTCTCTTTTGATCCATACTTGTGTACTTTATAGTTTTTATTTATAAAAGATATAACTATAATTTATATTCTTTTGTAGGATGAGCATGAGTAAACCAATATAGATGGCAATATGGTTCATGAATGTACAAGCTACCGGAAGAAAATTTACTTTTGGAGTTGTTATTTGATTAGAAATTATGACTCTAGAGATGTTCTTGTTCTTTTTTTAAGTAAAAACATATGTTTTAGTGGTAGGTTTTGAAAGTATGTAAATACATTGAACTTCAGTTGTAGTGACTTTTGCAAATATATATCAAATATTAATTTTATATATACATTTGTGATGTTTAAAAAGATTTAAAATGTGAATTATTTATGTAGCCACTACATATTTGTTGTTGTTAGTTGTACAACAAAAAATATAATATTGTTGGCAAAAAGTAATTTTATGGCCACAACAATACTTGTTGCTAAAAGTCTTATAACAGATTATTAACTACCCTCCCGCCAATTTTTTGCCACAAGTAATATTGTTGCGAAAAAAAATAATTTATCGCAACAATAATTATTGTTGCTAAATATTTTCATAAGCCACAATTGTGTGACCAAAAAATAATTTATTGCAACAACTTTCTTTGTTGCGTTACGGCAACTTTGTGCAACAACATCTTTTGTTGTTGCAAAAACTTTTCCCATCAGCATTTATTGCATCGACATGCAACAATTTTTCTGTTGTTGCCAAAAGTACTTTTTGCAACAATATTCAATATATGGCAACAAAAAAATTTGTGGCAAATTCCATACTTTCTTGTAGTGTAGGTAGGTAAAAAGCCTTCCACAGAAAGTTGATTGCTGCACTGTTCCTGTACAGTAGTGTGTGCAGGCAACAACTTTCAAACTGGAGAGTTGACTTCATACAGTCTCCTCGGGAACTGGTAGGGACCTGTTCCCTTAGCTGTTCCTTCCAATATGAAGAGTTGAGTTATATCCCACGCTGGATCCCAACCTGGAACTTTGAGATATTTAGGTCTTGTAAATGTATAACAGGTTCCTTATCAGGTTCTGGATGGTAAGTTTGTTAGATCATCAAAACATAAAGAAAAGTACTTATGCCCAAAGTACTTGTAACCTATCAGATTATTTCTTTACTGATTCTCGTTACACACGTTGTCTTTGCAGTTTTTGTCAAGATTTTATGCTTCCCAGGCTGATACATGTCTAGCACACAAAACGCACATGTTCCTGACAACGAAGGTCTTGGAGAAAACAGCAGTATAGTGGTCGGTGTACCACCAATAAACCCTGAGGAAGTACCAAATATGGAGCCAGTTGATATCAGTTCACATAATGCTCTAAACGCGGATTCAGGCACAGACCCCGTAGGGAATGCACGCAGGGAAGCCCGACCAGGGGACCAAGGAACACCGGGAGTAGGAGATGGGGGAGTCAGCCTCCAAGTGATATTTGAGATGCTGCAGGCTCAGCAAATCGCCATCGCTCAACTTCAAAGTCAAAATAAAACTCCGAGCGTAGCTGAACATGAAAACAATCGACGTGCTAAGCCAACGCCAGAAAGGTCAAATGGAAACGGCTCAGGGACTGACCCCACGATTATGAAGATGCTCGAAGAACTCACTAAGAGGATCGAGTCCAGAGAAAAGAAAATTAAAGACAATGATAAGAAGGTGGAGACTTATAAATCCCGTGTAGACCAGATGCCGGGGGCACCTCTAGTTCTGAAAGGGTTGGATGCCAAAAAGTTCATACAAAAACCATTCCCCCAAAGTGCGGCTTCGATGTCTATTCCTAAAAAGTTTCGCATGCCCGACATACCCAAATATAATGGAACAACCGACCCTAATGAGCATATCACTTCATACACTTGCGGAATCAAAGGAAATGATTTGAATGACGATGAGATCGAATCAGTCTTGTTAAAAATGTTTGGAGAAACGTTGTCGTAAGGAGCTATGATTCGGTACCATAACTTAGCTCGTAACTCTATTGATTCGTTTGCTATGTTAGCAGATGCCTTTGTGAAAGCACACGCCGGGGCCATAAAGGTGGCCACGAGAAAATCGGATGTCTTCAAAATAAAATAAAGGAACGACGAGATGTTAAGGGAGTTCGTGTCCAGGTTTCAGAAGGAAAGAATGGAATTACCACCAGTCTCCGATGACTGGGTAGTACAAGCTTTCATGCAGGGATTGAATGAAAGGAGCTCGATCGCATCTCGAAAATTAAAACAGAACTTGATTGAGTATCCAGCTGTGACATGGTCAGATGTGCACAATCATTACCAGTCAAAAATCAGGGTCCAGGATGACCAGTTGGTAGCCCCCTCAGGTTCAGTTCATCCTAACAGATTGGCAGCCAAGCCCCCGTGGGACACAAATCAGGAATCAAGATTCAACAAAGAATGGTATCAGCCATATGTCGATCGAAGGAACAACGACTCGGGTCAGAATGCTCCCCGGAACGACCGAAGAAACGATCGAGGCCAAAGCTCTCGGGGACTCACGAGTAAGAGCGGGTTCAATAAGCATACCGACCTCGTCGAGGCTCCTCGATTATTAGAATACAACTTCAGCGTAGATGCATCGGGGATTGTCTCAGCTATTGGGAGAATCAAAGACAGCAAGTGGCCCAAGCCTATACAGGCTGATCCATCTCAAAGAAACCTGAACTTGATGTGCAAGTATCATGGCACACATGGTCATACAATGGAAGATTGCAGGCAGCTAAGGGAAGAAGTGGCTCGGTTGTTCAACGAGGGCCACCTTCGAGAATTCCTAAGTGATCGGGCTAAGAATCACTTCAAGGAAAGAGATGCAAGGAGAAATGAGCATGAAGAACCACAACATGTAATCCACATGATCATTGGAGGAGTCGATCGATGTCCCTTAACGACCTGTATTCAAACGTACCAAGGTGTCGATCACGAGAGAAAAATGGACTCGGAGCTATGTGCCCGAGGACATCCTATCATTCTGCGACGAAGAAGTAGAAGGCGTATCTCAGCCCCACAACGATGCCCCGGTAATCTCTATCCTTTTAAATAAAATTCAAGTTAAACGTGTTTTAGTGGATCCAGGTAGCTCAGCGAATATAATCAGATCAAGGGTCGTGGAGCAACTCAGCCTACAAGATCAGATTGTACCTGCATCCCGGGTCCTCAATGGCTTCAACATGGCAAGAGAAAAAACAAAAGGAGAGATTACCTTGCCAGTAAACGTTGCTGGGATCGTACAAGACACCAAGTTCCATGTCATTGAAGGTGACATGAGGTACAACACACTCCTCGGGAGATCATGGATACACAACATGAGGGCAATGCCTTCAACTCTTTACCAGATGATGAAATTCCCGACAGAGGAAGGAGTGAAAACAGTCTACGGAGAGCAACATGCTACGAAAGAGATGTTTGCAATTGAGGAAGTGGCGTCAATACCAGAACCCTTAACCTCGGAGAAATCGAGCACCGAAGGTAAGCAGGCGACCAAATAGCAATCACCGCCCCCAGCCTCGATGAAGTCGGAGCAACAAATATGTCAGGGATTCCACCGGAAATCACCACGCATCGGCTAAGCTTCCCAGGTTCAAACCGGTGGAGGAAGAAAGGAGGCCTCAGTCCGAGGTAAAGCATGCTTTCGTAAAAGATGAGGTAACCTAACTTCTTAAAATAGGATCTACTCGGGAGGTAAAGCACCCCGAGTTGTTAGCCAACATAGCAGTAGTTCCTAAAAAAGGAGATAAACCTAGAATATGCGTAGGTAACTTGAACAAAGCATGTCCAAGAGATCTTTTCCCCTTGCCAAACATTGATCGTATGATCGATGCCACGGCTGGCCACGAGACCCCAACTTTTCTCGATGCCTACTCCGGGCACAAGCAGATTCAGATGAACCCGGAGGACCACGAAAAGACATCATTTATTACTAAATTTGGAACTTATTGATACAACGTAGTGCCCTTCGGGCTAAAAAATGCAGGAGCTACATACCAACGCCTAGTTAACAAAATGTTCGAAGAACAAATAGGAAAAACAATGGAAGTCTATATTGATGATATGTTGTTTAAGTCCCTGCACATAGAGGACCACTTAGTTCACTTGCAGGAAACATTCACAATTTTGAGGAAATATAACACGAAGCTTAACCCGGAGAAATATGCCTTCGGAGTTGGGCACGAAGGCCACCCCGTGCTCTCTAGTATATGGGTCCGAGGCCCTTATCCCCGTTGAGGTCGGAGAATCCAGCATCGGGTTTCGACATGAATCAGAGGAGTCAAATCATGAGGCCATGAATGCTAGCCTCGAGTTATTAGATGAAAAGCGAGAAGCAACGCTTGTTCGGATGGTCGCGCAGAAGCAAAGGATCGAAAGATACTATAATAGAAGGACCAACCTTCGACACTTTGGAATCGGGGACTTAGTTTTACGAAAGGTCACCATCAATACTCGAGACCGTAATGAAGGGAAGCTAGGCCCGAATTGGGAAGGACCGTACCGAGCCCTCAGAATTGTCGGCAAAGGATCCTACAAACTTAGCACAATGAAGGGTGAACAACTGCCAAACAATTGGAACATATCATTGCTCAAACGGTACTACTGCTAAGGTATGACTTTATCCTTTGTCCATTTGAGTTTAAAACTAACTTATTACAGATTCTTGATCGAAGCTATCAAAGGTACGCGATCTCGAAGACACCCTTTTTACGGGAAGGCCTTAGGTTTTAAAAGCATGTGTTGCACTCTTTTTCCTCTAGATTGGATTTTGTCCCAAATGGGTTTTACCGGCGAGGTTTTTAATGAGGCAACAATTAGGTGCTACCTAAGGAGAACTCAATAGTATCCAAGGCTTCTTTCAATCAACCTTGAATACTGGGGGGGCATCACCCTCGGAGGTTATATTTTCAAGAAAAATACTTCACGCCTAAAAGGGCCTCGATAGGAAAACTTTATAATGGGCCAAACGATCAGATGAATTGTGTCCATATAGAATAGTCGAGCCCCAACAGCAAAGCATGTACACATGTATCAAATTACTTGAAGAAGCATTCTGTTTATGTCAATAACACTTTGTGTCTCAAAAAAGTCTACTATTATACGAGCTCTACATTTATAATCCTACGGGAAATGGCTCAAGAGCCAAAGCATAAAAGCACCCCCGAATACTCGGGGACTGCCATCGACAGTCAATACATCCGAGTCACCAAAAACTCAGACTCATAAAACCTCAAAGAGGCACCCTCTCGAAACAAAGGCCAAGGCCAATACACTCGGGGGCTAACTTTTCAAACAAGTTCGAAAAGTTATCGGGAAACAAGTCCAAGTGGAATACCCGAAGGCTACAACCATATTAAAGACTACAGTCGCGTAAAAAGGCTACGACCTAAATAATGCGGCTCGGAGACGTCCGACTTCCGCTATAAACCAAAAGCCTTCAAACACTTTGTAAAAACAGGTTAAATCAGGCTACCCTCGGCAAAAGCAAAATATAATGGGCTTCGATAAATTCAGCCCCCGAATTATTTAATGGGCTTCTATAAATTCAACCCTCGAATAACTTAAAGGCTTCGATAACATCAGCCCACGATAAAACCTCAAGAGGTATTCGATTATCAGTACACAAACAAGGATCCGATACGTCGAACCTTCGAAAAACCCAACGGGTACAAAAAACACATGCTAAGGCATAGCTAAATTTTCACTAAGTCTTTTAGCCGAAATGAGGGAAAAATTATATAGCCATTTTAGAGGCCGAATTGGCCCAATTTAAAGAGCCTAAGTGCCAATTTAAAGAGCCAAAGGGTCGAATTAAAGAGCATAAAGGCCGATATATAAGAGCCCAGGGGCCAACTTCGAAAGGCTTAAGGGCCAAAAACTTATAGTTCGAGACTCCGTTCTCACTCTACCCGGACTCAAGAGTCACGATATCCCGAGCCCAAACCAATTCTTGGACCAATCATTCAAGTTATACAAACGAAGTGTTCCATAAATAAAGACAATATGAAATCCAACACAAGTCAAAGATGAGATAAAAAGTTCCCCTTGTATTTCGAAAAGATGATTACAGAAGATATTTACACAAGGGATACTTGCACAAAAACAAAATAAGGAAACCAAAAACTACTTCGGGGTCACATCTTCAGGAGCCGCATCTTCGAGAGCCTCACCCTCGGGGACTTCACCTTCGTCTCCTCCACTCTCGGAGCCACTGGCTGAATCATCCTAATCGGAAAGGAAATTTGCAGCCTCTTCTTCCAAAATCTTCGCCCTTTCAATATCGGCTGAGAGATCGAAGCGCGAGCATGTACCTCCTCGAGGGTTACCCTCCGGGATTGTCTCCTAGCATGGTCAAGTGCACTTGATAACTTAACTTCTTCCACAAAAGAGATCTCCTTTGCCTGAGCATTAGCTGCTTCAGCATCGGCTCGGTCGAAGACATAATTACCTCAGCATCAGATTTGGCCTTGGCCAGCTCAGCAGCGAATCTAGCTTTAAGCTCCTATATTTCGCGGCCTCGAGCTAGGCTCTCCTCCTTCACACTTTGAAATTGGCATTCGACTGAAGCCAGCTGCTCTCTAAGAGTTTCTTTCTCAGAGACAAGATTGTCTATGCCTTGCCTCCACACCAAGGTCTCGACCTCCTTCAGCTTAAGCTCCTCCCGAAGCTGCACCACCAATTCGCCCTTCTAATGAAACTACGAAATTAAAAGTATTAGTCGTCAAAACAAACAAGTAAATAAAAGACCCTCAAAGGCTATATTACTATTTCAACAAACTCGGCCCGTTCTTGGCAAGACTTCGTCAATTCAACCGTAGATTGCTGATCTCCCCCTCTTTCTTAACATAAAGGGTTTTAAGACTGTCCCTCTCTTCCGAGATCTTCTTAAGCTCGGCTTCGCATCGGGCAAGCTCAGTCCGAGATTTGGCGAATGCTTGTCGGTGAAGCGACACGGCCTTCTCACAAGAAAAGGAGGTCAGAATCATAAAGATGGAGATTAAACTCGAAATAATGAAAGACAAAACTTACTTGTTTGAAGAGCTTCTCGGCTTCCTCAAGAATAAACGAGGCGTCAGGATCGGGACCTTCTTCGATCCCTGCGAGACACTCCCGAAAGATAGCATCCCCTTCATGAGTCGCTGCAACATAGGGAGTCCCCATGTCCCGGGCATCTCGGAATTGCCCTTCATAAAACACAGGGCCTTGCGGAGAGTCATCTATGTTGATTACCCCAAGTGATTCACCTGGGGTGTTATCCTGTATTTGAAAAGCCTCGGGGTTAGGTTCTTCGAGCTCGTTCACCAAGCGTCCCCGGGACAAGGTGCACCTTTTCTGCCTGATGGCTCGGGGACTTTTCTCGAGCTCCCCTCTAAAATTTCTTCGGATCGAGATTGAACCGCCTCCGTCGCCATCGGTTCCGTGGCCTTTGGAGCGTCAGAGCTTCCTCTTTCCCGAGCTACCAACAGGCAGTCATCATCCTCTTCCTCTTCCTCCTGATCCCGAAGGCGTTGAGCCATTTCCGGAGATAGGGCCACGGTGTCAGCTTTGGGCTTTCGAGCTTTGCTTTTCTTTGGCCTTGGGGAATTTGCAGGCAACCTCCTTTTTCTTTTCTTTTCCTTGGAAGGCTTTGATGTCTCTTCTTCGCCAGGTAGGGGTGGCCGCATGGCAACGGTGTCTCCAAGGCCTACATATAAAACAAAGTAAGTATTTCTTTGAGAAACACAAGTAAACAAACGAAGGGACTCACCATGGTTTTTAGCCTCCCATCGACCCTTGTCCAGATCACGCCAGCAGAGCTCCGCGTATAAGGATGTAGAGGCCAGTTTTCGGACCCAACCTTTGAAGTCTGGGTCCGCGCTAGGAAACCAAGTAATGCTACACCATCGGAAAGGATTTAGATCGAGAAAAAGGCGAAGTCAAGAAAGAAAAGAGATAGTATGATAGTAAGTTATTATCAAAAAGCATGTACTTACATTTCATGTTCCATTCCTCGGGGAATGGCATCCTCTCAGCAGGAATTAGGTCGGAGGTCCTGACTCGGACAAACCGGCTCATCCACCTCGGTCTTTGTCCTCATCGATGCTGGAGAAGAGAGATTTCAAAGATCGGCGTTGCAACTTTATCAATCCACCTCGATAAAGGCGAGGGCTATACAGCCTGATCAAGTAGTCGAGGGTAAAAGGAATCCCCTCGACTTGGCTCGAAAAGTATCTAATCAAAAGCAGAGAGGTTGCTAGTAGGTTTTTCTAAGTCCCTCCGTAGTCCAGTCCTTGAGTTCTTTCTTTGGAAGTAGTGAATGTGGTAAGAGGTGTTTAATTAATAATTTTCCAGAATGACGGGTAGATCTGGCCGAGCGTCACTCGGTATCGTTGGCAAAAGTCAAGAATAACCGGATCTATGGGACCCTGAGTTGGAATTGCAGGGCCCAGCGTGAATGGGTAGGTATACACGCTCAAGTACCTCGCTTTATATGTAGTGATATCCTCCTCGGGGGAAGGGATCACTACTTCTTTGTTCACCCACTTGCAGTCCTCCTTTACTTGCACGAGCTCGTCCTTGGTTATCAAACAGGCATATCGAGACATGGGCTTGCATCGGCCTAGTGTCGATACAGGTTTCTCGATCTTGAAATCAGATGTTATTTCACATGGCGGGGGAATGCACTCCTCAATATGAGGGGCACTACGGGTTTACTCTTGGTCGGTCGAGAAGATGAAGAAGCTTTTTCTTTTTGGGGAACCGATTTAGAGGTCTTAGCCATTATAATGCGGAAATTCAAGAAAATGGAGAATGTTGATAATGAAGTAAGAGCTAATAGAAGAGAAGAGAGAATTTAGAGAAATTGAAAGAGCTAATGAGGCTTTGAGAACAATATGAGAATAAAGATTGTAAGATTGTGAAGTTTATCTATTTATAGAGGTCATTTAAGCATACTGAGGAAGCCAAAAAGCTGACCGTCAGTCGCCTCCAATTAATGACTTTGGGAACCGCATGAAAAGAAACCTTTCAGCCACTTCAGCCGTTGACGTCACGACATTGGCATCAGGATCGAGGCGTCAAAGATCAATTCATTTTTTATGGATCTATTTCGAGTTCGAGTAAAGTGTTCACTCGACTACTAAGCCCAAGGGCTACCCGAGTTTGAGAAAATTCTTACTCGGGGACTATAAAAAACCCTAAGGGCTAACTTTATTTCAAGTTCGAGCAAGTGCTCGCTCGACTACTAAGCCCAAGGGCTACCCGAGTTTGGGAAAATTCTCACTCGATGATTATCTACGAAGCCTAAGGGCTAACTTTATTTCAAATTAGAGACCTTGCTCTCATTCAACTCGGACTCAGGAGTCCCGATGCCCCGAGCTCGCATTAAATCAATTTAATCTCAGCTCGAGGATTAACAAGAACCTTAAGGGGTATTATATTGATCGATTAAAAACCTAAGGGTTTATTATGTCCTGAGTCCGGTATTTGGACTAGTCATTAATGTTATACAATCAAATTTTTCACAAGTAAAGACGGAATGGAATTCAACACGAGCCAAAAGGGAGACAAAGAGATCCTTTTATATTTCCAAGAGATGGTTACAAAATATAACTACAACATCCACGAAGGGTACTTACACAGGAACAAAGAAGCAAAAACAAAAGCCAAGAACCTAATCTACGTTTAAGGCCACGTCCTCGAGAGCGTCATCTTCGGGAGCCTCCTTCCCGGGGACCCCATTTTGATCTTTGGAAATTTCTGTGCCCGAAGAGATTTAGGGCAGAAAAACCCTCGATAAATGTAACTATATTTCCAGCAGCGGGGACTAAGCATTCTGTTGAAATTTTGGGCCATAATCCGTTAAAAAAGAGCAGAAAGAAAAAGACCAGAAGGGAAGACCATAAGATGTAGCTTAACCTTCTATCACAAGAAAAACCAAAAAGGTTGCAAGATGCACGAGCAACGATCCAAGAATGTTCATCCTTAGGATGTTGTGCAGGTGTAGGATGCAAAAGTTAGTAGATGATAGTGCCACCTCATTCCATGGAAAGCAAAAGGAATGAAGTGCCACACCAGGTTGAAGTTAAGAGAGATGAGCAGCAGGGTGAAGTTCGCATATTTCCTGATGCGGGAAGGATTCCGCGCCCTTCTCTCGTTGTTTCGAATCGAAGCTTTGAAAAGGGGAGCCTTGGCGTAACTGGTAAAGTTCCTGCCATGCGACCTTGTGATCGCAAGTTCGAACCATGAAAATAGATGATTAGAGAAAGAAGTAAAGAAGAGAAAGAATCAGAAAGAATGAAGATGAAATGCGTACAGTTCTTTGTTCAACAGAGTATCCTCATACTTATAGAAAGGCGACGGCGGTTCGGCGACGCTAGTGGCCGACCAGCATTGGTGCGCATTTGATGTTTTGGGGAAGAGCGCCGACGTGACATTTCCGGTCACTTCAAGCACCTACGTCACGGGCATGACGTCATCATGAGAAGCTCGGGAAAATCGAGGTGCAAATCGTTTCTTATCATCTTATTCTAAGAAACGCGGGGACTATCTGCATACGGTCAAAATCATATGCCTCTGATTTATAGGCTCTCGAAGGTCCGTCATAGGCTCGAGTTCGGGTGAGGTCGAGTTCGAGACCAGTGGACCAAAATCAAGCTCGAAGACAGAGCGCAATGCCCGGAGATAGGAGTACGAGGAATACCAGGCCCGAGTATACTCGACCCCGAAATAGTAAACGTTGGGAATTTATAACAGAATGAGCTATATTCCTGTCACGTCCCCATAATCATGGCACAAATCCCGGAATAAGATTGTACGATTCCGTACTAGGTGGTTCGACAGCTGTATCAAGAATATTCCCTACTGTAAACAGAAATATTCCTTATTTAGGGTTCCCCTATTATATAAAGGGGACCCCAATCATTTGTAAGATCATCTTATCACTGAGCAAAGAATATACTATCTACCTTTTCGCCTACTGTTCATCAGCATTGTCCTTTAGCTCTAAGTTGTCACTTTTCTATATTTTTATGAATGATATGGGTGTTAATATTTTAGATGGGCTATAAGAGCAAGTTAATGAAGGAAATTTTATAGCTTTATGTCACGTCCTTAGTAATTAACTAAGTACACGTGCGGCACTTGACAACTCGCTCACGATCTTGCACACCTTGCTTACGTTCTTGCTATGCCAAGTCATCCTTACTACACTCAAGATCGCTAAGGGAATGCTAGAAAGAACACAAGAGAATTGCTAAAGGAAGCTTTGTATTAGAGAGAACTTGAATTGTTTTCTTGGTGAATTACAAATGAATGGCCCCCTTTATATACTAGTCTCCTAGGGGCTAGTGTATAAATAATAATTATTACACAAGTCCTTAATATTGACAAGATAAGGGCTTTCTCTAGAATTCTCTACAAGCCTAGAAGATTCCAAGAACTTTCCTAGCAACTCCATAAGGATCTAGGGTCTTCCTAAGGAAATGTCCATACTTCTCTAGAATCTTCTCACAAAGCCTTCCTCTTATGTAAGCTTCCACATGGCATTAATATATGCCAAATGGCGCATATGTGGCATGATGATGTGGCGGGTCATCACACTCTCCCCCACCTAATATTGCGACAACCGCGGCGCAATGTTGCTGCATAAACTCTCGGATCTTATCTTTGAATTGCCACAAGTCTTCATATCGTTCCCACGTGGCCTCCTCCGATGATTTCCCTTTCCAATGGACGAGGAACATAACGGTGGCTTTTTTCCCTTGTTTTCGCCTGGCCTGGTAATCCATAATAGCCTCAATCTTCCGATCATGCGAGGCGGTGATAGTCATTGGTGCTCGACTTGATTGGCCCCTACTCGGATCATCCTTATCTTCATGATATGGCTTAAGCATGCTGGCATGGAAGACAGGGTAGATCTTAAGATACGATGGCATGTCAAGCTTGTATGAGATCTTGCCTACCTTGGCGACGATATTAAATGGCCCCTCATACTTGCGAATCAAATTCTGATGCATGCCCCGTATTGCCTTGAACTGTCTTGGGTTAAACTTTACCATGACCATGTCCCCAACTCTATAGTCTGTGGGACGGCGCTTATGGTCCGCAAACTTCTTCATCTTCTTAGCTGCCCTATCTAAGTAGGACTTAGTAGTGTCAAGCTGCTCCTCCCATCCTTTGGCCATATGATAAGCCCCCAGACGCTTTCCCTCGAACGCAGCTGGTAATGAATGTGGAGTTTGTGGTTGTTGGTCTGTGGCTAGCTCAAATGGTGTCCGCCCCGTGGACTCACTCCGTTGCAAGTTATAAGAGAATTGGGCAATATCTAGGAGCCTTGCCCAATCTTTCTGATGCGCGCTTACATAATGCCTCAAGTAGCATTCTAGTAAGGCATTGACCCGTTCCGTTTGTCCATATGTCTATGGGTGGAAACTAGTGGAGAAGTGCAGTTCCGTGCCAAGTATGTCGAATAACTCTCTCCAAAAGTTTCCAGTAAAATGGGGATCTCGATCACTGATAATATGCCTTGGTAAGCCCCAATACTTCACCACGTTCTTAAAGAATATCTTGGCGGCTTCCTTGGCAGTGCAACCTGGTGAGGCGGGCATGAAGGTAGCATATTTAGAAAATCTATTCACGGCCGCCATAATAGTACTATAACCATTGGACTTCGATAAACAAGTGATAAAGTCCATAGTGACGCTCTCCCATGGACGCTCTGCAACTGGCAGTGGCTCCAAAAGTCCTCCGGGTTGTTGTTGTTCAACCTTGTCCTATTGACAAACAAGACAAGTCTACACATAGCACTCTATGTCATCTCGCATGCGTGGCCAATAGTAGACTGACTCAACCAAGGCCCTAGTGCGACGTTGACCTGGATGACCAGCCCACATTGTGTCATGATTCTCCCTTATGATTCGTCGTCTAATGTCTCCAAACTTAGGCACGTAGACCCGCCGACCTGTGATAAGTAGTAGGTCGTCTTCTATCAAAAACCGTCTCGTCTTGCCTTTATTGGCTAACTCGATAAGTTGTTTGGCTGCTGGATCATGTTGCATGCCTTCTTTTATAGCCTCCCGAATGTCCCATCTTGCTGAAGTGATTGCAGCAAGCTCGGCTTTTCGGCTCAAGGCATCGGCTACAACGTTACCTTTGCACGGCTATACTCTAGCGCATAATCAAACTCGGCCAAGAAATCCTGCCACCTAGCCTGTTTTGGTGTGAGCTTCTTCTGCGTCTGAAAGTAGCTAGTAGCCACATTGTTGGTCTTGACCGCGAACCTCGACTCGAGCAGATAATGTCGCCATTTACGAAGTCAATGCACAATGGCAGTCATTTCCTTCTTTTGCATCGTGTAACGCCACTCCGTCTCATTTAACTTGCGGCTCTCAAATGCTATGGGATGCTTATCCTGCATCAGGACACCCCCAATGGCAAAGTCGGAGGCATCTGTGTGCACCTCAAATGTCTTGGCAAAGTCAGGTAACTCCAAGACTGGCTCCTCTATTACAGTTTCCTTAAGACCTTCAAATGCCTTTTGATAATGCTCCGTCCAGACCCATGGCTTGTTCTTTTTCAGCAGCTCAGTCAATGGTACGGCCTTTGCTGAGTAGCCACTGATGAACCGACGATAGTAATTAACAAGGCCAAGGAAGGATCTCAACTCTGTTACCTTTATAGGTGCCTCCCACTCCTGGATAGCACGTACCTTAGCCTTGTCCATGCGTAGCTCGCCATTGCTAATGACATGGCCCAAGAAGTGCACCTTTGATTGTGCGAACTCACATTTCTCCCTCTTGATGTATAGCTCTTTCTCCCGCAAGACTTGGAAAACCTTCCTTAAGTGCTCCATGTGTTCCTCCAAGGTGTTGCTGTAGATGATTATGTCGTCTAGGTAGACTACCACGAACTGATCAAGGTAGGGATGGAAAATCTTGTTCATAAGGGTGCAAAATGTGGCCGGTGCATTGCTAAAGGAAGCTTTGTATTAGAGAGAACTTGAATTGTTTTCTTGGTGAATTACAAATGAATGGCCCCATTTATATACTAGTCTCCTAGGGGCTAGTGTGTAAATAATAATTATTACACAAGTCCTTAATATTGACAAGATAAGGCTTTCTCTAGAATTCTCTACAAGCCTAGAAGATTCCAAGAACTTTCCTAGCAAATCCATAAGGATCTAGTGTCTTCCTAAGGAAATGTCCATACTTCTCTAGAATCTTCTCACAAATGCTACCCTTCCTCTTATGTAAGCTTCCACATGGCATTAATATATGCCAAATGGCGCCTATGTAGCATGATGATGTGGCGGGTCATCACATTTACCCACAAAAACTAAACTAATTACCCTTACCTATCTGTTAGTTTTTCTACCCACCAAATTAATTACCCTTTCTACCCATTGTAGCTTTTGTGGGTCATTGTTTCTTTTTTTTTGCTCATGTTCTTTTTTTTTCTTTGCTTTTTTTTTTCTTTTCTTTCATTTCTCGTTTTTCTTTTTTTTCTTTTTTCTATTCATATATTTTTTTCCAGAATCATATTATTCTTTATTTTCTTTATTCACCATAATCTGGTTTTATGCTCAATTTGGCTCGTTTCTTTTAATTTTTTTATTTTTCTTTTTCTTTTATTTTGTTTATTTTCTTAATTTTGCGTTTCTTTCTAATTTCATTCAACTTTATTTTTTAATTTTCTTTTTCCCCATATTACTATTTTGTACAATGAATATTATTTTCATGGCCTCCATCAAAAAATTCATTTAAGAAAATAATTGCAAGGACCTAGTTGGAAAAAATAAAAAATATTAAAAAATGACTTATTTATTACGGTATACTGCTATATTATATTATGTACTATAACAATTAAATTTTACTATAATCACGACTTCAGCTTTGCACAATAGCACCTAGATGATTCAACAAATAGTAGTCAAAGTATACTGTTATGGCATATTATATACTATTACTGCATATTATTACAGTATACCGTTATAGTATATTGTATACTATAACAATATATTGTTGTTGTATAGCTATGTACTCCTACAGTATATTGTATACCGTAGCGCTATACTGCTAGGTAACCGTGTTCTTCGATTATTACAGTATACCATTGAAGTATATTACATATTATAACAGTATATTATTGTAGTATAGCTATATACTCCCATAGTATATTGTATACCGTAGCCGTATATTGTTAAGTAATTGTGCTCTTTTTCGATTTTCAGCTGAAAATTTCGATTTCAATCACCTCAAATCAGCTCCAAATGCAATCAGTATGAACTTCTTGAAGGTACATATGCAATATTTAATAGCACTGAAATCACAATTAAATTCCGAGAAATGACTCAAATTAGAACAAATAGCGACGAGAAAATATAAAATTAAGGGAAGGAGAGAGCGTTTTGTGGCGATGAAAGGATTCAACAGGTGACGGTTTCATTCAACAAGAGAAAATTAAACTGCATGTACATAGTGAGTTAATTGAATCGTAATTGTAGGTATTGAGCAAACCTCTTTTGTTGTATACACAAAATCATCTAACTAAATAAAAATTGATACTCCTTGCACCCGTCAATTTGTTAATATTTTACTTTGTGAATATCATAAAAATATTGCCAATCAGATAAATAATTTTACTTACAAAAATAAAAGCAAGAACAAAGAGAGAAAAACAATGAAGAGAGAAATAAAATA
Organism: Nicotiana attenuata; assembly: GCF_001879085.1. Lineage (NCBI taxonomy): Eukaryota > Viridiplantae > Streptophyta > Magnoliopsida > Solanales > Solanaceae > Nicotiana > Nicotiana attenuata. The sequence continues at coordinate 450,266 of NW_017670633.1, forward strand.
TTTCCTACCTTGGATTGAAGGAAGGAAGATCACGTGTGAGTTAGGTATAGGTTAATTACCACTTAAGCCTTTAAAGACCTTCTTAATGGGTGGACGAGTTATAATTTTATATAGAATAGGTATGTACAGTAATTATTATCCAAGTGGGTACAATCGGATAACTAATTTAAGTTTAATAGGTAGTCCCCTTAAATTCCTCGTTAATGAACATTACGTTTGACAACCTCTATTTTCTTAGATTCTTATTTTAATAGCATGAGAAAACACGTCTTAATTTATTACGGTAAGTTTGAGCAAAATAATGCACATATTATGTATTTAATTTGTTTTTTTTGTTAAAAAATATAGCTCAAAGTAATAATATGAAACAAGCAAATAGACAAGAATGTAGAGAGAAAGAGAGGAGAGTTTCTTATTTCTTCAATGTATTCAAGTGTGTACAATGTGATGCCCAAACCCTCTATTTATAGGATGACATTGAGGTATAGAAAGGGATATCATAAACATGGTATTAACAATTGAGAACATAGGGGAAGATCATGGGGAGGTTATGGAGATGTTGGAGTTACAACTATAATGGTTAGTAGTGGGGATTATCTACATAATGGAGAAGAATAACGGGATTTATATTTGATTAGTGGACATCCATATAATATGTATTTCATAATACTCCCCCTTGGATGTCCATAGATAATGTGCCTCGTTAAAACCTTACTAAGAAAAAACCCTGTGGAAAAAAATCTTAGTGAAGGAAAAAGAGTACACATATCTTGTAATACGCATTATTTGCTGCCAGATTAAAAACCTTGCAAGAAAAATCCAGTGGGATAAAATCTTATCTAAGGGAAAAAGAGTGCAGCGCGTATTTGCCTCCCCCTGATGAAAACATCAATTTGTTTCTCCGAGATGACGTGTTTCGATCTTTTATACCAACTTCTCAAATGTTGAGGTTTCTTATGCTTCACTGAACAGAACACCAAATTATCAAGTGAATAAATTTGTTGAACATCTATTTCGCCGTATGGTGAAGATTGTGTCTGATAAAGAACTTTGATGAAATATATGCTTTATTCTGTCTCCTTCAATATATCCTTCTTTCAATTGAGATAAGCAATCATCATCGTCTTTACTATTATTAGAATCTTCTCTTCAAAGAAAAGTCACACATTTGTTGTGTGTTGAGTCACTTGCTTTATCAGTTGCTAGAATATTGACATGACTTGAATAATTATCAACAATTGACTACCTTGTGAAATAATAATATGGTAGTACTCTCACATACAAATAGATTGTCTGACAAACGAACTTCAGAAAATGCATGCATTTGCTTAACCAACAAAACCTTGACAATATTTGTTAGAATAAACAAATCTATATCAAGGATTCCTTTTTGCAATATAATACGAATAGTATTCCAATATTTTCATATAGGAATAAGAATATATCTCGCTAGTATATTGTTATACTCAATATACATAGTGCACCAACTGCAATCGACGCAAAAATAAATCATGTTTGCCATGATTGCTCTAATCCACGTAAGGATTTGTTGAAGTTTTATTTAATAAATTCTTCAAACCTTGATATGCTTCAGAACAATTTAAATCCTTCAAGGACTTTCATTATATGCATATCAAATATATCGTCAGACCAAAACCTGAAATGACTACATCTACCACAAGAGAACATGTCTCCATATAATCCATGCGAGGATATTTACAAATCTTCTTGTGCCACAAGTCGTCTTAATGTCTATCGACTTGATTTTTTATTTAACCTTTTGCACAAGAACACATTTATACCTCCATTGGCTTTATACTTTCAGGTTTTAGGGCTATCCGTCCAACTTCACATTTTTCATGTGAAGTCAATTTTCATTGTGTACTATTCATTTGGCAGATTATTTATCTGTCCAAATTCTATGACAAGTTTGAGTTCAAGATCCTCATCAATATTAATAATATTGAGCGCTACATTATATCAACAATATCGTCGACGACCATTTTATATCGGTTCCAATAAAGACATAACTTATTGAGATCTATTTATCTCATTATTTTTAGGTACTTGAGCCTCTCCCATGAGGTCTTATGAAGTATTATGTCGTGGTGCTCTTCTAGAGCACTTGCCTCCTTATTATGACCATCTTGGTCATTAGCTCCTCTCCTTCTTCGAGTTTTATTTTTGGAACCGATTGGTCTATTACGCTTCATGCGTGCCATAGACTATGTCCATTACGGACTTTATTCTATTTGGAGCATTTAGCAGCTGAAATATAACATTTAGCTTTGGGTCAGCAAATGCCCCTGGCAATATTTTGCAAATGAATTATCACTTGAACTTCAAGTTCACATTTTCTTGTACGAGGATCTAGATGTACTCATAATAATTCATTTTGCGTATCACTTTTCAGCTTCCTATTTTCTCCCCCTATTGTTGGAATTACCAACACATTTTCCAACCTTCTTTGGGAATCCATCTTTTTGCATTGTGGTGGAATAATTAAAACATATAGCACATTCATATTTCTAGATGGAAGTGTCACGACCCAAGTTCTCCCTCCGTGAACTGTCGTGACGGCACCTAGTCTCTACAACTAGGTAAGCCTAACAAATTTCGGGAAAAGAAAACGAAATACGAAACTAGCAAAAACTGCGGATAAAACATAATGAAAACGTTTAAGATGCCGCTCGGCATATACAAATACACACTCTCAAAACTGAATCAACTCCCAAAACCTGGAATCTCATGAAATCACAAGTTGTAGATACTACATAGTGCTCTAACTCCAGATTTGTCTAATCAAAAGAAAGTACAGAAGGTCTATAGCTAAAAGGGAGAATAGAGAGGGACTCCTCGGTCTGCGAACGCGGCAGATATACCTCGAAGTCTCTGAAGATCGCCTCGCCTCACTGATAGTATGGCTGAGCCGAAGAACCTGGATCTGCACACGAAAAACATGTGCAGGAAAGGGCATGAGTACACCACGGCGGTACCCAATAAGTGCCAAGCCTAACCTCAATCGAGTAGTGACGAGGAAGGTCAAGGCCCTATTGGTTATATATGTATCACACAAGATAAAGCAGTATAACGTGCGACAAGATAATTAAAATAATAACAATCGATAATGAAATAAAATCACATAAAGAATATAACTAAGCACTCAGAGATAGCAACAGAGTATCTCCCAGGATATCATCCTGTAGTCCCAAATGTAAATATCCAGAGGATCTCCCGGGATGTCGTCCCATAGTCCAAATCATAATGTGCAAGGGGATCTCCCGGAATAACAATCCGTAGTCCCAAAATAAAAGTACAGGGGGAGCTCCCGGAATACCGATCCGTAGTCCCAAAGTAAACATGCAGGGGGGATCTCCCGGGATACCGTCCCGTAGTCCCAAAGTAAACATACAGCAGAATCAAGAAAGAGTCTACAGTTTTATTCGAGAATTAACAGAAATCCTACTCTAAAAATGCTGCACAGAATATAAGTAAGCAATTAAAACCGGTAGGCCAATTAGATCACATAGGCATGCTTTTCCTAACTAAACAAGAGGCTTCAAGTACAAGTATTGCTCAATTACAAGAAAACATAGATATTTACTTAATGAAAACGGGGTTTTTCAACAATTAGCACATGTACGCACTCGTCACCTCACGTACACGGAACTCATATAACAACAGTACCAAATCCTAAAGGGTGTTCCCCCACACAAGGTTAGGCAAGATACTTACCTCAAAGACGACAGACCGATACGCTAAAATGTACTTCTCGGATGAAAGGACCTCCGGACGGCTCAAATCCAACCAAAATAACTTCAAGGCACAAATAAAACACATAAGAAACTATTCTGGGTCATAAAGTCTCAATCTTTAACAATTTCGAAAATTGGTCTAAAAGTCGACCCTAGGTCCCGCACCTTGGAACCCGACAAATTTTACAAAATCTAAATACGCATTCCATTATGCCTCCAATATCCCGCCTTGTCATGCCGCATGTGCAATATGTCAATAGTAGCAATAGCAGGGCAGAAACCTCGTACAACCCCATAACAATAACCGTACGGCAGAAACCTCGTGCATCATAATATCACAACCGCACGGCAGAAACCTCGTGCACCACCACAACAAGTACCACAGCAACAATGACAATATATACAAGAACGCGACAAGTAAATCAACTCGAGAACTTTCGATCACAAGGAGACGGTAAGACTAGATCACAAGGAATAACCACAATAGAGAATACTAAGCGTAATAAGAACAGCTCAACAAGGGAGAAAATAATGTGAAGCAACGATCCCACAATATGTAGTTCAAAAACAAAGAAGTTAACACGAATCAAATAATTCCAAATAAGGAAATGTCAACTAAATATAGGATACCTAAATTCTTTTAAGGCTGGGCAAATTACGAAGAATATACAACAATTTCAGTTAAGGATGAGCAGCGGGAAGATAATCATAACCTCAATTAAGGCTAAAAAATTACATGAGAGATAATAATGGGTTCCAATAAAGACAAGCAGTTATGAAAGATAGCATGACAATAGAAGAGGTAAAAATCTTCAATTAAGCTAAATAAGAGTCAAATAGGCAATAAGAATGAATCATAAAGCAATTAATTCCAATTAAAGCATGTAGAGGTGAAACTAGTAAATGGAAGCTCAATCATATCAAGAACAACTTCATACTCGGTGAATACAAGGACCTAAGAACTCTAAAAGGCCAACTTTCCACAAATAAGTCTAAACACGCACTCGAGCCCTCGGGGCTCCAAACTAAACACCCGCACAAGTCTGAACACACAACACGAACTCGCTCACGCGATCGGAACATCAAAATAACTTCTAAAACCACGAATCGAATGCCAAAACGCATGAAAATCACTATTAACTTCAAGAACTTCTAAAATTGCAACCACGCGTCCGAACCATATCAAATCAACTCCAAACGACACCAAATTTTGCAGGCAAGTCCCAAATGACATAACAAAGCTGTTTCAACTTTCGGAATCGCATTCCGACCTCGATAACAAAAAAAGTCAACTATTGGTCAAACGTCTCTATTTTCCAAATTTCAACTTTTCCAACTTTCGCTGAAATGCCTCAAACTACCCTACGGGCCTCCAAATACAAATCCGAACGCACGCCTAAATCCAAAATTACCATACGAAGCTACTGAGATCATCCAAAACTCATTCCGGAGCTGTTTACTTAAAAGTCAAATTCCGGTCAAATTCTTACCGCTTAAGCTTCCATACCTAGATTCCTTCTTCTAATTCGACTCTGATTCATCTGGAAACAGAATTCAACCATGCACGTAAGTTGATACACATAATATGAAGCTGATCTTGACCTCAAACTGCCGAACCGGACGCAATTGCTCAAAATGACCAGTCGGATCGTTACAGGAAGTTATTTGGTTCCTGACCCTGAACTAATTGTGACAGGGAGAATTTTTCATAACTTGTTGGCTAGATGCGTACAAGTGCTATTGTATATTAAATAATACACCTCATACCAAATTTCTATTTGGGAGTTCTGTTCTCATAACCAATGGTTTAGTTATAATTGGAGGCATACAATTTCTGCTAAACCAACTTGGATTTAAACCAGCATTATCAAGATAAATCATCATAATTTATATTCTGGAACTGTGCTCTAGTAATTTGAGCAATCAACCTTGCAAAATCCAAATTGCAAGTTGATAACAAACGCACATGTGACCATACAATAGATGCATCTATTAAAATCATATAATAGTAAACGGTCCACATAGCAGGTGATTGGGCCCAAATATATATCACCTTTTATTCGTTCCAGATTTTAAGGGATCCAATCCAACCGTAACTGGTATATCATGAGAATAATCAGCACAAGATAATTCTTGAAGAATCTTCTATTTTTTCAATATATGCCAATGTGAATTTTCAATCAATGCATCATAATCGAACCGGGATGGAAAACCGGTCATGCCAACTGATATTTATTTCAGTAAACACCTAATTTACTAAGGCATGTGATTCCATCATCAGTCTTATACTTGTGTAGTACAAATAGGAGGAAAGTCAAGTGACCTTTTATATTTACCCGTTGATTATAGTAATATGAAGATACTCAATCTTCCTTCATTTATAGTTTCAAATGCCAACCACTTTGGCTAATATATTTAAAACTCAAAAAGTTTCTTTTGAGACTTACTATAATATCATCGATGTCATGAATAATTTCATTCATCCGGGTAGTAACAAATTAGTTGTGATGATCCAAAAGGTCATCACTTGCTTTTAAATTGAATTCTATGTTCTGAGGCCTTGAAAACCTCTTTTATCTTCACCTCGATTTGCATGCACAGTCCGGGCGTGTAGCCGGAAAGCTGTTATGTGAAAAATCTGTGAAATATTGAAATTTTGACTTAAAATGCATTTAAGTTGACTTCAGTCAATATTTTTGGTAAACGGACCCGGACCCGTGATTTGACGGTCCCAGAGGGTCCGTAGGAAAACATGGGACTTCGGCTTACGCCCGGAATCAAATTCCGAGGTCCCAAGCCCGAGAAATGAATTTTTAAAGAAAATTGTTTTCTGAAATTGTTTAAAGGATTTTGAAATGAAATTTGATTAGAACATGTTGGTATCGGGCCCGTATTTTGGTTCCGGCGCCCGGTACAGGTCTTATATATGATTTAAGATGATTATGTGGAATTTGGTGAAAATGGATGTCATTTGACGTGATTCGGACCTAAATTTCAAAAAATTGATGTTTTAAGAAGTTTGAGGAAATTCTTTGATTTTGAGGTTTAATTCGTTGTTATTGAGGTTATTTTGGCGATTTGATCGCACGGATAAGTTCGTATGATGTTATTGAGTTAGTACGTATGTTTGGTTTTGAGCCCCGAGGGCTCGGGTGAGTTTCGAGTAGGTTACAGGGTGTTTAAACTTAGGAGAAATACTGTTGTTGCACCAGTTCTGGTGTAACCGCACCTGCGGTTCTTGGGCCGCAAATGCGGACCCGCAGGTGCGAGAAGTGCATTGCAGGTGCGGAAGCCTTCGCAGATGATGGCAAAGTTCCGCAGAAGCGGTTCCGTAGGAGCGGATTTATCCCTCGCAGATGCGGCCCCTGTGGGCCAAGTCATTTCCGCAGAAGCGACCATTTTTCCGCATGTGCGGTTGCGCAGATGCGACCCACGAGTCGCAGATGCGGAAGTCGGGTAGTGAGTCTTTTAAAAACATAACTTCAGCGATTTTTCTTTCAAATTTTCACAAAAATAGAAGAACTGGAGCGATTTTCTCAAGAGATTTTCTTCCCAAATCGCAAGTAAGTATTCATTAACTGATTTCTTTCAACTATCTAATGTTTTTCATCAACTTTTATCAATAATCTTAGGGTTTTAATGGTAGAAAATTGGGAAATTGGGTAGAGTTAGGGCGTTTTGATTATTTGGGAATTTGACCTCGTTTTGGGGTCGTATTTCAAAATAAATTATATATTCGGGCTCGTGGGTAAATGGGTGATTGGATTTTGGTCCGAACCTCGTATTTTGACCAAACGGGCCCGGGGTCAATTTTTGGGTTTTTGGGAAGAATGAGTAGAAAACTATAATTAAGTATTGGAATTGGATTGTTTGGCGTTTATTGATGTTATTAAATCGATTATGTCTAGATACGATTGATTTGGAGCCAAATTCGAAAGGGAAAGCGGTGTCTGAGGCTTGAGTTGGCCGTGGAAGTTCGAGGTAAGTGTTTGGTCTACCCTTAGCTTGAGGGATTAGGAGTTGTGTCCTATTTGCTATTTGTTTCTTGTTGAGTACGACGTATAGGAATCGTGACGAGTATCTATACGTTGGTGTCGAGCATGACCGTGAGTCTTATATTGTGATTTCCATGATTTCGTTGTATTATTCATGACTTGGTGAAGGTTTCTATTGTTATGTAAAGTTTGTGGGAATAATTGTGACCTATGAACATTGAGGAGAGTTGGCTCAAGTTGTATAACGGTTTGTGAAAGTATAAGTGATAATTGAACCTCTAGAGCATTGGCTCGAGTTGTGAAGTGAATTGTGAAGTAAAAGTGAGAACGAGGAGAGATCATTATGTTTCCCCTTGCCGGGCTATTGTTGAATTGTGGTTCCCTTGCATTGTGTTCTTAATTGATATTAAGGATGTTTAGATTGATGATTCTTTGTGTTGGGTAAGGATTATGGTTATTCTCGGGGAACAAGGTTGGTTATAGCTGAGGTAGTTAGAGGTTGAAACAAGGTTGGTTATAGCTGAGGTAGTTAGAGGTTGAAACAAGTTTGGTTATAGCTGGGTAGTTAGAGGTTGGAACTAAGTTTGGTTATGGCTGTAGGTAGTTAGATGTTGGAACAAGTATGGTTATAGTTGTTTCTCCCTTGCCGGGACGTATTTACTTATGCTGTCGAATCCCTAGCCGGGATAGTGTAGACCTTTTTGATCCCTTATCGGGACTCTCGTTATAATTGTAAATATTATATATGGATCGGGTTGCACGCCGCAACAATATTATATATAGATCGGGTTGCACACCGCAACAATATTATATATGGATCGGGTTGCACGCCGCAACAATATTATATATGGATCGGGTTGCACACCGAAACAATATTATATGTGGATCGGGTTGCACGCCGCAACAAGATATAAGGAAATGGGAGCGGGTGGCACGCCTGCCACGAGATACAGGAAACGGGATCGGGTTGCACGCCTGCAGCAAGATGTGAAGAGAAAGTGAAATCTGCCTTTGTCTTTCTTTATTCTTGTTAGTGGTTGGATTTTTGATTCCTTTACATTCTATTGATATTCTGTTTTACCTATTTTTCCCCGAAGCATGTTTCCGCCTCCCATCTTTACTTGTTTATTTCCGTATTTCTTTTTCGCTATATATATCTGAACTGTACAGGTTTATTTGGTAGTCTGGTCCTAGCCTCGTCACCACTTCGCCGAGGTTAGGCTAGGCACTTACCAGCACATGGGGTCGGTTGTGCTGATACTACACTCTGCACTCTTTTGTGCAGACCCCAGTGTTGTAGACTTCGGACCGCAATGGGATTGCTGATTCTCGTCCATCAGGCGACCCGAGGTAGTCCTGCAGGCGTCCGCAGGCCTTGGCGTCTCCTTCTATCTACTATTCCTGTTTCTTTCATACATTTCCAGAGACAGTGTTGTATTTAATTCTTGTAGACCTTTATTTATCGTATTCTTAGACCGTCTGTGAAACTGTGACACCAGTTCTGGGTAGTCGAGACTCAAACAGTTGTATTAGATATTCATGTTCAGATAGCTTATTATTTCTTTCTTCCGGCTATGTTAAATTCAGCTGTTTAAATGTTATTATTTCGAAATTGTTAATGAATATATAATGGGTAAAAAGGTAAATTGTGCAATTAATTGGCTTGCCTAGCTCGTATTAGTAGGCGCCATCACGACTCCCGAAAGTGAAAATCTGGGTCGTGACAAGTTGATATCAGAGCTCTAGGTTACATGGGTCTCACAGTTCACAGACAAGCTTAGTAGAGTCTGAGGGATCGGTACGGAGACGTCTGTATTTATCCCCCAGAGGCTACAGAGTTAGGAAAAAAAAACTTCACATCTATTCTTTCCTGTCGTGTAATTTTGTTCTCTCAGTGCTAAATTGAAACCCCTACTCTTGTCCTTTCGTGAATGGCGAGGTCACGTACCGCTTCTTCAGCCGAACAGCAGCATAGACCGGTGATAGATCAGCTACATCTTCGGAGGCTTTGTGAAGGTTGGATAGGTTTCACCAAGCTCTTCACTACTACTTTTAGCGGTGCATCTTTTGAGGATCCCCAGGATTTTCTAGACAGATGTCACGAGGTTCTTAGGAACATGGGGATAGTTGAGACCAATGGGGTCGATTTTGCTACTTTTCGCTTGTCTGGATCCGCCAAGACTTGGTGGAGAGATTACTGTTTGGCTAGACCAGTCGGATCGCCAGCTTTGACTTGGGAGCAGTTAGCTCAGCTATTTCTGGAGGAGTTTCTCCCCATCACTCAGAGAGAGGCCTATCGGAGGCAGTTCGAGAGTCTCCAACAGGGTTCTATGATTGTTACTCAGTACGAGATCAGAATCATCGACTTGGCTCGTCATGCTCTTATCATACTTCCCACTGAGAGAGAGAGTGAGGAGGTTCATTAAGGGACTCGTCCAGCCCGCTTAGTTAGCTAGAGGTGGAGGTAGAGATGCTAGAGGTAGAAGTAGAGATGCTAGAGGTTGAGGTAAAGGTATTAGAGGTGGAGGTGCAGGCACTGTTCTGGTTTGTGGTACAGAAGCTTCGATTTTATTTTGCGCCGTGTCTGGTCATGCCTAGTGATTCTTTGAGTGCCCCTGTTTATGTGTCTACCCCGGCGGGTGATTCTATTATGGTAGATCGAGTCCATCGTTCTTGTATTGTGGTGATTGGGGGTCTTGAGACTCGTGTAGATTTGTTGCTTCTAGACATGGTTGAATTTGATGTTATATTGGGGATGGACTGGTTATCACCTTACCACGCTATCTTGGATTGTCATGCCAAGACTGTGACCTTAGCCTTACCAGGTTTACCTCGTTTAGAGTGGAGAGGGACTCCTAGTCATTCTACCCATAGTGTTGTCTCTTATGTGAAGGCTCGGCATACGGTCGAGAAGGAGGTGTTTGGCCTATTTGGCATATGTTCGTGATTCTAATGCTGAGGTTCCTTCTATTGATTCTGTGCCCGTTGTTCGTGAGTTTCCTGAGGTATTCCCTTCAGACCTGCCGGGTATGCCACCCGATAGGGATATTGATTTTTGCATTGATTTGGCTCCGGGTACTCAGCCTATTTCTATCCTGTCGTATCGATGGCCCCGCCTAAGTTGAAAGAGCTGAAGGAGCGGTTGCAAGACTTGCTTGAAAAGGGTTTCATTAGGCCCACTGTTTCGCCTTGGGGTGCGCCGGTGTTTTTTATTAAGAAGAAAGATGAATCAATGTGAATGTGTATAGATTACCGGCAATTGAACAAGGTTACAATCAAGAATAAGTATCCGCTGCCGAGGATTGATGATTTGTTCGATCAGCTTCAGGGTGCCAAGGTATTTTCAAAGATTGACTTGAGATTTGGCTACCATCAGTTGAGGATTAGGGCATCCGATGTCCCTAAGACAGCTTTTCGCACTCGGTACGGGCATTATGAGTTCTTGGTTATGTCATTCGGGTTGACAAATGCCCAGCAGCCTTCATGGATTTGATGAACCGAGTGTTCAGGCCTTATTGGTATTCGTTCGTGATAGTCTTCATTGATGATATTTTGATATATTCCCGCAGCCGGGAAGAGCACGAACAGCATCTTAGAGTGGTTCTTCAGACTTTGAGGGACAGTCAGTTGTATGCTAAGTTTTCGAAGTATGAGTTCTGGTTGAGTTCAATTGCATTCCTAGGTCATGTTGTATCAGCAGAGGGTATACAGGTTGATCCGAAGAAGATTGAGGCAGTCAAGAACTGGCCTAGACCAGCATCATCTACAGAGATTCGGAGTTTCTTGGGTTTGGCAAGCTACTATCGTCGGTTCGTAGAGGGGTTTTCATCCATCGCAGCCCCGATGACCAGGTTGACCCAGAAGGGTGCCCAGTTCAGATGGTCGGATGAGTGTGAGGCGAGCTTTCAGAAACTCAAGACATCTCTGACTACGGCACCGGTGTTGGTTTTGCCCACAGGTTCAGGGCCTTATACAGTTTATTGTGATGCTTCTCGTATTGGACTTGGTGCAGTGTTGATGCAGGATGGTAAGATCATTGCCTATGCTTCGCGGCAGTTGAAGATTCATGAGAAGAACTATCCGGTTCATGATTTGGAGTTGGCAGCTATTGTTCACGCATTGAAGATTTGGAGGCATTATCTGTATGGCGTGGCATGTGAGGTGTTCACGGATCACAAGAGTCTTCAGTATTTGTTCAAGCAAAAGGAGTTGAATTTGAGGCAGAGGAGGTGGTTGGAGTTGTTGAAGGATTATGATATCACCATTTTATATCATCCGGGAAAGGCCAATATGGTGGCCGATGCTTTGAGTAGGAAGTCAGCCAGTATGGGCAGTTTAGCTTATATTCCGGTCGGTGAGAGACCGCTTGCCTTGGATGTTCAGGCTTTGGCCAATCAGTTCGTGAGGTTGGATGTTTCTGAGCCCAGCCGTGTGTTAGCTTGCACAGTCGCTCGTTCTTCATTATTGGAGCGTATCCGAGATCGGCAGTATGATGATCCCCACTTGTGTGTCCTTGAGACACGGTGCAGCACGAAGGTGCCAAGCAGGTTACTTAGATGATGATGGAGTTTTGAGATTGCAGGGTCGATTTGTGTGCCTAACGTGGATGGGCTTCGAGAGTTGATTTTAGAGGAGGCTCATAGCTCCCGGTACTCTATTCATCCGAGCCCGCAAAGATGTACCAGGATTTGCAGCAGCATTATTGGTGGTGGAGAATGAAGAAGGATATCGTTGCATATATAGCTCGGTGTTTGAATTGTCAGCAGGTTAAGTACGAGCATCAGAGGCCCGGTGGTTCATTTCAGAGGATTGAGCTTACCGAGTGGAAGTGGGAGCGGATCACTATGGACCTCGTTACTGGACTCCCGCAGACTCAGAAGAAGTTCGACGCAGTATGGGTCATTGTTGATAGGCTGACCAAGTCAGCGCATTTCATTCCTGTGGCAATCTCCTATTCTTCTGAGAGGCTAGCTGAGATCTACATCCGGGAGATTGTTCGCCTTCATGGTGTGCCCATGTCTATCACTTCGGACCAAGATACGCAGTTTACCTCGCATTTCTAGAGAGCAGTTCAGCGAGAGTTGGGCACGCGGGTTGAGCACACCATTTCATCCCCAGACAGACGGGCAATCCGAGCGGACTATTCAGATATTGGAGGATATGCTCCGAGCTTGTGTCATCGACTTTGGAGGCTCGTGGGATCAGTTTTTGCCTTTAGCAAAGTTTGCCTACAACAACAGCTACCAGTCGAGCATCCAGATGGATCCTTACAAGGCTTTATACGGTAAGCGATGTCGGTCTCCGATTAGATACTTCGAGCCGGGAGAGGCTCGGTTGTTGGGTACGGATCTCGTTCAGGAGGCCTTGGACAAGGTCAGGATCATTCAGGATAGGCTTCGTACAGCTCAGTCCAGGCAAAAGAGTTATGCAGACCGCAAGGTTTGAGATGTGGCTTTTATGATCGGTGAGCGGGTATTGCTCCGAGTGTCGCCTATGAAGGGCGTGATGAGATTTGGGAAGAAGGGCAAGCTTAGCCCTAGGTTCATTGGTCCATTTGAGATTCTTGATCGAGTGGGAGAGATGGATTATAGACTTGCATTGCCGCCGAGCTTATCAGCCGTGCATCCAGTGTTCCATGTGTCCATGCTTCGGAAGNGTATCTATACGTTGGTGTCGAGCATGACCGTGAGTCTTATATTGTGATTTCCATGATTTCGTTGTATTATTCATGCCTTGGTGAAGGTTTCTATTGTTATGTAAAGTTTGTGGGAATAATTGTGACCTATGAACATTGAGGAGAGTTGGCTCAAGTTGTATAACGGTTTGTGAAAGTATAAGTGATAATTGAACCTCTAGAGCATTGGCTCGAGTTGTGAAGTGAATTGTGAAGTAAAAGTGAGAACGAGGAGAGATCATTATGTTTCCCCTTGCCGGGCTATTGTTGAATTGTGGTTCCCTTGCATTGTGTTCTTAATTGATATTAAGGATGTTTAGATTGATGATTCTTTGTGTTGGGTAAGGATTATGGTTATTCTCGGGGAACAAGGTTGGTTATAGCTGAGGTAGTTAGAGGTTGAAACAAGGTTGGTTATAGCTGAGGTAGTTAGAGGTTGAAACAAGTTTGGTTATAGCTGGGGTAGTTAGAGGTTGGAACAAGTTTGGTTATGGCTGAGGTAGTTAGATGTTGGAACAAGTATGGTTATAGTTGTTTCTCCCTCGCCGGGACGTATTTACTTATGCTGTCGAATCCCTAGCCGGGATAGTGTAGACCTTTTTGATCCCTTATCGGGACTCTCGTTATAATTGTAAATATTATATATGGATCGGGTTGCACGCCGCAACAATATTATATATAGATCGGGTTGCACACCGCAACAATATTATATATGGATCGGGTTGCACGCCGCAACAATATTATATATGGATCGGGTTGCACACCGAAACAATATTATATGTGGATCGGGTTGCACGCTGCAACAAGATATAAGGAAATGGGAGCGGGTGGCACGCCTGCCACAAGATACAGGAAATGGGATCGGATTGCACGCTTGCAGCAAGATGTGAAGAGAAAGTGAAATCTGCCTTTGTCTTTCTTTATTCTTGTTAGTGGTTGGATTTTTGATTCCTTTACATTCTATTGATATTCTGTTTTACCTGTTTTTCCCCGAAGCATGTTTCCCCTTCCCATCTTTACTTGTTTATTTCCATATTTCTTTTCCGCTATATATATCTGAACTGCACAGGTTTATTTGGTAGTCTGGTCCTAGCCTCGTCATTATTTCGCGGAGGTTAGGCTAGGCACTTACCAGCACATAGGGTCGGTTGTGCTGATACTATACTCTGCACTCTTTTGTGCAGACCCCAGTGTTGTAGACTTCGGACCGCAGTGGGATTGCTGATTCTCGTCCATCAAGCGACCCGGGGTAGTCCTGCAGGCATCCGCAGGCCTTGGCGTCTCCTTCTATCTACTATTCCTGTTTCTTTCATACATTTCCAGAGACAGTGTTGTATTAATTCTTTCAAACCTTTATTTGTAGTATTCTTAGACCGTCTGTGAAACTGTGACACCAGTTCTGGGTAGTCGAGACTCAAACTGTTGTATTAGATATTCATGTTTAGATAGCTTATTGTTTCTTTCTTCCGCTTATGTTAAATTCCGCTGTTTAAATATTATTATTTCGAAATTATTAATGAATATACAATGGGTAAAAAGGTAAATTGTGCAATTAATTGGCTTGCCTAGCTCGTATTAGTAGGCGCCATCACGACTCCGGAAGGTGGGAATCCGGGTCGTGACATTACTTCTTCCGGAGCTCTTAATTGATTTTGTACTATAAGATATTTTGCCACACCATCCATATGGTGAATATCTCCTTCACAGAGAAAATCATATCATAATAATTGTCATGGTCATAATCAGCATAAGCAAAATTATTTCTTGCTTTAATTTTGCCTTTAATAACCTTTTATAAGGTACGGCAAAATATATTTTTTTGGCGTACCACATATACGCGACCAATGACATAGTCATGTAACCACGTTGTAATTCATTATCTTTATTTCTTTCAAACCTCCCTTAGAGGTGAGTTGTGGTATTTATCCAACCATACATATGCACATTATTATTCATAATCTTTATCACATGAAGTATATATTTTCACATTCACTTTCAGGAATGAATCTGCATTTACAATGCTTTCACAAGTCACATTTTCAAGTAATGGACTATAATCATGTGAGCGTGTCTCGTATTAACAGACCACATCGATACATATTTCTTTCACCTTTGAAGGATTATATTGAGAACCTTTATTGTTCTCCTTTTTACAGTTACCATAATGATGAATATTATTATTTTGATCTTTTCACGCCCACGTTCAAGAGGTCAACCACTTGTCTTCATTTAGACTTATTATGCACCGCTATCACATTCTTTTCATAGAATGGAGCAAATCAAGTGGGACAAGTTCCATGATTTTTCATCAAAAGGAAATATTTCAACCTTAGTCATCATTATATCATCAATATGGTGCATTGGGGATCAAACCAACGCCTTACCCATATAAAGACATGTTAGGTAATAATGAGTTGGGACTCAAACCCAACTCTTATCATCATGGTGCACCAGGAATTAAACCCGATGTCTTATTCTCATGGTGCACTAGGACTTGAACTCACTGTCTTACCCTCCACATATTGCATTATAGACCAAGTGTCTAGGGACTCACCCTTGAGCCTTTCGGGTGTACTCTTAACAGCGCTCATTGGATCTGATTTCATAATTTTTCTTCATCACCTCAATAAAGTAATTAGTGCAAGTAAATCTGAAATTACAAATCATGCAAATAACACCAGCCATTTTATAATACTGGATGATATGGTAGTATAAAATGATAAATAACATAAGAAAAAGAGAATAGACCTTGTTGCCTCAAATGTGGTATGTAAAGGGATTATATACTTCACTAATTAACCATTTCAGTGGAAGTCTTCTTGCATGACTTATTAGAAAATGGTGGACCCATAGCAGTAACCTCTTAATGTAGGTGAAATAAGTGCTGACACAACAAGCAAGATTAAAAGAAAGGTCAAGATATTTTTATTTTAACTACATTAACTACATATCATATGAGTGCTAAGTAAGTCCATTTATGATATTTGTGATTTTGTGTGGACACAATAAGACTTACCTGATCCTCAACCAATGTGTTAAAAAAGTAATGGTTACCACTCTTAGTAGTACATAGAGCATGAGATTATATAAACCAAGGGCTGGCATATCTCCTTTTTCTAAATAATACTTTCTTCTAAATTGTATCAGAAAAGAACATGTAGCACTACTTTAGAAACCCATGACAATTCAACCAGAGGCAAATAAAGGCTAAAGAATCGTGTCATGGACTGTGCAACTATTTCTAATGACATGAATGTATACCAGCCGAATTAAAGTAAACAAGTAGGAATATACCTCATCCTCTGTTCAAAATGAAATTATATATTGAGTTCATACCAAAACCCCAAGCTTCAAAACTGTCATGTGCATCAACGTAATTGAATACCGTTGTTGTACCAAATATGCAACAACTTCTAAAGTTATGGTATTTAGACATCTAAAGGAGTAAATATAAACTTGAAGATGGTGAAAAAAATAAAATTAGAGATTCGTGCTGATAACGTGTTAAAAAACATAGCTCAAAGTAATAATATGAAACAAGCAAGTAGACAAGAATGTAGAGAGAAAGAGAGGAGAGATTCTTATTTCTTCAATGTATTCAAGTGTGTACAATTTGATGCCCAAACCCTCTATTTATAGGATGACATTGAGGTATAGAAAAGGATATCACAAACATGGTATTAACTATTGAGAACATGAGGGAAGATCATGGGGAGGTTATGGAGGTGTAGGAGTTACAACTATAATGTGGAGAAGAGTAGTGGGAGTTATATTTGATTAATAGAAATCCATATAATATATATTTCATAACATTTTTTTTAGTATACACACGGTATGTGAGCCTAATCAACAAGTGGAAGGTTCTCAAAAACAACTTTCTAACATACCATTAGTAAAGGTACTTCTTTCACTCATCAAAATGGAAAAACTCGCCGTCTAAAGACTATAGAGATAAGTCAGTGATAAAAGCTAATGATTCTAAATGTAGGTGTGTTTGGTACGAAGGAAAATATTTTTCGAGTTTTTTCTCATGTTTGGTTGGCCTAAATGTTTTGAAAAATATTTTTCTCATGAATTCATTTTCCTCCAATTGGAGGAAAATGCTTTCCTTATTAAGAGAAGGGAAAATATTTTCCAAAACTCCTTCTCAACCTTCCCCACCCCATTCCCCATCCACACCAACCCACCACCACATCCCAACATCACCCACCCAACCCTAAACCCCCGCCTCGCCCCACCCCCACCTACCCACCCCATCCCTTCCATCCCACTCCTACCCTAATTAAAAATATTATTAATAGTACTTTCTTTGCATGTTATAGATAGATTTTTTTTTCATTTCAACAAATGAGTATTTTCTTTTCATGATGTAGAGAAAGTATTTTCTTTTATTTCAATAAAATGAGTACTCTATTTTCATGTTGTAGAAAGAGTACTTTCTTTTTCAACCAAAAAAAAGAGTATTTTCTTTTTAGTTATGGAGCACAAATTTCATCATTATTTTTGCGTAAAAAAGTAAAGCATTACATTAGTTCCTTTGGGTTTTTGTAAATTGTTAGAGA
>NW_017670633.1:468274-491753 GCF_001879085.1 Nicotiana attenuata
GGGGGAGGAGAGTAGCATAATAAAATATTTTCTACTCTCTAACCAAGCACTAACCACTCACCAACCAAACAAGAAAAAATAAGTGATAAAACCACTCATTTTCCATGAAAATATTTTCTACGAAAATATTTTCCTTCATACCAAACACACGCCGTAGTGTTACTGTTGGCCCAAGTAAAAGTTAGTTTTGAAGACTGAGAGAGGAACTCAGGCATGAACCAGGTCCATCCCCTGTGTGCATAGAAACGAGCAAGATTCGAGCATGTGGGATGCACGTGAAGGAGATAAGCTAACTTGGTATACTTGATATCTCCTGATCGAAAAGGTTGCATAATTGAAAAGTAGAAGGACTCCTTAATCAAAGATAACACTATCCAAGATATGGAAGGAGTTAGAAGTTGAAATCAACTAGAACTCTTCCACCAAGGAAGAGTAGCATCAAGATTCTAGTCAATCTCTATTTACTAACTCTATAAATATCAGTGTTGTTCTCTTTTACAGGTAACGCACATAAGAAGAAGTTAAACGTGAATTGAGAGCAAAATAGCAAGCAATTTTGCAAGCAGTTCGTGTGTGATTCAAGTGTGCAAACCTGAAGCTACATGAACCAGATAGAAGAACCAATTTCAAGTGTATGTCTTTTATTCTAGTTCAATTGAAGTAGGTGGTTTTATATTGTACCTTCCAGCTTTATCTAGAGGTAATTGTAATAGGTACTCAGAGTATTCAAGTTAGAGTTAACTTGAAGTTGTCGCAACAGTTAGAGGTTGTGTGCTACAACGGGATTAGAGTTAGTCCTAGGTTTACAAAAGAGTTTTTGTAAATGCAGTTTTTGGCTCAGTGATTTTAGTGGAGAGTTTGGGAAAATCCTATTGGAAAGTAGGTCATGGTTTTTTTCACCTTTTGAGCCAGGTGTTGTCCACGTAAAATACTCGTGTTTTTTTTTTGCTTTCCGCATTTACTATTTCTGCAATAGTAGGTTAAGGAACACTTAGAAGAACCAGGTCCTTCCATAATCAGTTTAAGAGAAAAATTGGTCAACACACAAGTCACCCCCCCCCCCCTTGTGAGTTATTGAAGTATAAAACATCAATTGTATCAGAGCGGGTTATCTTTAAAGAGGCTAACACCTTAGGAACAGATCAAGATGAGTGCACCACCTGAAAACTGGGAAGGGCAATCCACTGCTAGGCCTCCACTCTTTAATGGCCAGTACTACTTCTGGTGGAAAAATAGGATGAGAGATCACATCATCGGAGAATACTATGAGCCTGGCTACCATGAAGAAGAATGCTGAAGGAGTAGACGTGCCAAAAACAAGAGCTGACTGCAATGCTGAGGACTTGAGGAAGTGGGAAAAGAATGTTAAGGCCAAGAAGTGGCTTGTGTGTGGACTTGGTCCAGACGAGTACAGTAGAATTCAAAATTGTACCACTGCAAAGGAAATCTGGGACACTCTGCAAGTGACTCATGAAGGAACTCCTCAAGTGAAGAGGTCAAGGGGAACACTGCTGTATTCTCAATATGAGAATTTTACCATGAAGGAAGGAGAAACCTTCCAAGAGATGTATACAAGGTTCACCACACTAACAAATGAACTTAAGTCTCTAGGAATGGTTATTCTTGAAAAAGACAAAGTTGAGAAAATTCTGACAAGGGTTTTGCCAGTCACATGGGAAAGCAAAATCACTGCAATTCAGGAATCAAAGAACACTGCCACTCTTAAGCTGGACGAGCTAATTGGAAATCTTACTGCCTATGAACTAAGAAGGCAAACCATGAAGATGGATGCACCCAAGAAGGAAAGGAGCCTGGCACTCAGAATCACTGAAGGCGCTGATCTAGAAGAGGATGAAATGGCTATGATCACAAAGGACTTCAAGAAGTATCTAATGAGAGGAAAGGGTTCCTCAAGAGGTGCAAGCTACAACAAACCAAGGGTTCCTGAAAAATAGACCAACGAGGGCTGCTACAAGTGTGGGAAGACTGATCACCACGTTAAAAACTATCCTTAGTGGGAAATTGAATGGAAGAAGGAAAGGACTGAACGAAGGAACAGGAAAAAGGAACAGGTTCATCCCAAGAAGAACAAAGGATCAACAAAGGCTATGGTTGCTGCCTGGGGAGAAAGTTCAGATGAAGATTCAGGGGATGAAGATGGAGATGAACAAGCACTTATGGCCATTGGAGAATCTGATGAGGAATCTGAGGTAAGTATAATTCATCTCAAAGACAAGATTAATTTTTTGTCCAAAGAAAGTCTATCTGATTTACTTCTGGATTTCATTGATGAATCTGAGGTCATAAACAATGAAAAGGAATAACTGTCTAAGGAGTGTGTGATTTTGAGAGCTAAGTGCAAGAATCTGGAACTTAGGGCTAGTGAAAGTGATAGTAAAAATGCTGAGTTAAACAACCAGGTTCTTGAACTTGACACCACTGTGCTAGAGCTTAGATCTGAAAATTTAAAACTGAAGTTAGGAACAGGTAGAAAGAAAACTAATCACACACATCTCACTTTAGAAGAAAATCTAGGAAAAATGAAAGATGAGTTGTACAAAAGAGTGAGCAGATAAGAGTCCTAAAGGAAGATCTAAGCAAGGTCAAGCACGAGCTAGACAGAATTTGTAAATGGAATAGGTCCTCTAATGCACTTTCATGGGTACAAGAACACCATAGTAGCAATAAAAGAGGACTTGGCTACGGGACCCCTGCACCTAAGTGGGACCCTAAAACCAAGTACGTCACACTTCCTGAGAACAAAATCTGCACACACTGTGGTAAGACCGGTCACTACAAAAGTGAATGTACTGCGAAAGAAAAGGCTAGTCAAAAGAACAGAACATTTGTTCAAGGGAAAAATAGGCTGCCAGGATAGGCTAAAAAGAATTTAATTCACCCTTTTGCCTATAGAAAGGGACCTAAACTATTTTAGGTTCCTAAGACTAACCCCTGATTTCCTTTTGCAGGTCCAAGTGAAAGGGAGCAGTCAGATATGGTACATGGATAGTGGCTGCTCAAAGCATATGACTGGAAGCAAGAACCAGTTTCTTTCACTTGAGGACCTCAAAGGAGGTAATGTCTCCTTTGGAAATGGTAAGAAAGGTGAGATCATTAGGGTTGGAAAGGTAGGTAAGACAGACTCACACTCCATTGAGAATGTCTACTTGATAAATGGCTTGAAATATAGCCTAATCAGTGTATCACAACTGTGTGACAGAGGTAACTTGGTAGCATTCACCTCTACCAAATGTTTTGTGATAAATCTTACCACTGAAAAGATTGTTTTGCAGGGAAAAAGAGTAAACAATATATACATTGTAGATCTGTCCACTCTTTTAGAAATGAACTCACTTGCTTAAGTGTGTTGGACAATGATCCCCTCCTTTGGCACAAGAGACTTGGACATGCAAGTCTAAGTCAACTAAACAAATTAGTCTCCAAGGACTTGGTGATAGGGCTGCCTAACATCAAGTTTAAGGAAGACAAAGTTTGCGAGGATTGTGCAAGGGGGAAGCAGGTAAGATCCTCTTTTAAATGCAAGAAAGTGGTAAGCACGACCAGATCGATGGAACTGGTCCATATGAATCTCTGTGGTCCAATGAGAACATTAAGCAGAGGTGGTAAAAGATATGTGATGGTGCTTGTTGATGATTACTCTAGGTTTACTTGGACATTGTTTTTAACATCTAACGATGAAGCATTTGACACATTTACTTTTTTTGTTAGAAAAACTCAGAAACAACTAGGTAATCAACTTGCATCAATTAGGTCTGATCATGAAACTGAATTTAAAAATGCTAAGTTTGCTGAATTTTGTGATGTGCATAGCATAGATCATAATTTTTCTGCTCCTAGGACTCCACAACAAAATGGAGTAGTTGAAAGAAAGAATAGGATACTTGAAGATATGGCTAGGACTATGCTTCTTTCTAGCAAACTGCCCCATAGCTTCTGGGCAGAAGTTGTAAACATTGCATGTTACATCATTAATAGGTGCATGACTAGGCCTCTTGTAGAGAAGACGCCCTATGAGTTACTTAAAGGGAGAAAACCAAATATATCCCATCTTAGGGCATTTGGATGCAAGTGCTTTGTGCACAACAATGGAAAGGACTCCCTAAGTAAGTTTGATCCCAGAAGTGATGAGGGAGTATTCTTGGGATATTCTTCACATAGTAAAGCTTGTAAGATCTATAACAAAAGAACTATGTGTGTAGAAGAAAGTGTACATGTGGTTTTTGATGAAACTAACATTCTTTTTGAGAGACAGGAACATGAAGATGAAGCAATTGGGCTGGTAAGAAATTTAAATGAAATCACAACCCAGACTGAAGCTGCACCAGAAGAAGGAACAGGTGATGGAACAAGTTCTTCTACTCAGGGCAACCTGACAGGGGAAATGAATCTCAAACCGCGATGGAAACTATCCATGAACCTGTTCCACAGCAACAAAGCATTTAAAGGACATCAAGGGGAAACCAGTTGGTTGTGAAATCTTACAAGTATCAAAGTTCTCATCCCATTGAGAATATAATCACTGACCCAACCTCTGGAATCAAAACCAGATCTTCATTAAAGAATCTTTGTGCTTTTTATGCTTTCTTATCTCTTATTAAACCTAAAAATATTGCTAAGGCTTTGCAGGATGAAGACTGGGTAAATGCATTGCAAGATGAACTCAACCAATTCGAAAGGAGTCGAGTTTGGCATCTAGTACCAAAATCTAAGGACATATCAGTAATTGGCACAAAATGGGTCTTCAGAAACAAAAGCCTTAAGTAGAGATCACTTTGAGAGGAACGGGTTGGATTAGGGATGATTAAGATTACCTAAAAGGACCAGTTCAAAGTTAAGCGGAAAAAAATATTTGAAAAAAAAATTATTGGTTAGAAAGTCTGTAAATTTTGTATATAATTAGATTAAATCTTGCTCAGTCTCATACTTTCAACAGTATACTCCTGTGCCATGTACTAAAATGACTCATTAATCTCTAATGGTATTTTCTCTGTTTTGGCAATTTAGACTTACACAAGAGAATTTTCAGTGAAGAACCTGGTTCATCAAGATAAATAGGTATGTTTTCTACACTCTGCATAATTTGAAATAATTATATTTGGATCATGAGCAGAGTCCTACCTAATTCCAAACTCCTTTTGGACTTATCTGTTATAAGTGAACCAGTTCCGTTCAAAAGACTCCCAACCGAATGGAAGTACCTAGATTCTAGGGATACACTCCAACGTCTCTTCAAAACTGAATTTCAGTTTGATTAGACTTCTAAGAGTCTGAAAAGCTGTCGTTACCCCATTAATTATTCCTCTGTATATTGATCAACTTTAGTGTATTCCTTACTTCGTCTCTCTCAAGCCGTCAAAAACTCTCATTCTTCTTTCGTCTTCCAAACACAATGTAATTCTCTTCTCTTCCATACCCTAGCCCAGATATGTCGAACACCTCTGAAAATCCTTCATCACCACCACAGGAAACCACTTCCACACCTTCTATCACTCCTTCAACCACACCAATCTCTAAGAAAAGTAGAGTAAAGATGATGGCTCGTAAGATTTTCGCTGAAGGAGAGCAGATCAAGAAAATAAACAAGCAATTGAAAGCAGGTAGGGAAGAAGAATCTCAGAAATCTGAAGATTCATTTAAGTCTGCTACTAAGGGGGAAGAAAGTAGTTCATCTGAAACTGAACAGGTGTCTTCTGATTCTAAAGTTACTCTTGAGACAATTTCTGAAGTTGCTACAAATTTGGAGAATAAATTTGTACTGGTAGGATTTATAGCAAATGTTGAGACTACAAAATCTGGAGAAGTTGGTGGTAAAAATAAAAAGGGAAAAGAAAAAGAGAGCAAGGGTGCTAGGAGTGTTGTGAGGGGAAAGGGTAAAAGAATGGTTGATTCTTCACCCACTCCTGTTGGTCTAACAAAAGAAACTGGTGCAATGGTTGTTTGGGGAGAGGAATTTACTCAACTAGAAGAGAGTGTGAGCAAAACAGGGGGAAGTGGGTCTGGCGAAGCTGCTGAGGGGTTGGTTCAACTTGGGAAAAATATAGATGAAACTGTTCCATCTGAATAGGAAACCCTCGCGGACCTACTGATAAGGTTATCAATGGCACCAAAACTCATGCCATTCTCTATGGCTTCATTCTCACAACTGTACTTGCACATTTCAAGGTACCTATGAAGAAGTGGGATATTATTACAACCTAGGATCATTTTGGGGTTAATACTCTGCTTGTTTGAGATTATGAAGTCAATTCCACTCCTAAAGAAACTGGTTCATCCAAGAAGGTACCAGTGAATAGCAAGGTCAGAGCCTTGATGCAAGAAATTGGGGCTAAGGATGCTGAGATTGAGAGGCTGAAGAAGAGGTTGACTGAGGTAGAGACTAAGAGAGACGCTCTTAGAACTGAGCTGGTAAGAGAAAAGGAGAATAATGCTGGCATTATTTAGGATATGTTGAAACTCCTCCAAGCCAAAAAACCAAGCACCTAGTTCTTCCCAGCCTTAAGCCTCCTAGCCTAGTGTAGATCAACCAGTGATCCAGTTCAGGATTTTTTGTTGTTTTTGTTCATGTTTCCAATATTTTTATTTCTTCTTATGCTTTGTGGTAGAATCTTATCAATCATCAATGAAATTCACTGTCTTTTGCTCTAATTGTTTGTTTATCTTTCTTTGATGGTTAAAATTCTTAGCTGGATCTATGATGATTAATCCATGATTGCATTTGAAGTAGCCCCAGTGGCCATGAGTAAGCTTTAAAATCTGGTTATCTCACATTTTTATGCAACTTTTCGATGATGCCAAAAGGGGAAAAATAAATAGGTTGTGCTTTAAACAAGTGTTGTTTAGCTTTGAACAAGTGATGTTTATAACCTAATATACCTGGTCCTTGATGATAAGTAATAAAAAAGGAAAAATGTTTCTAACATTGTGTTGATGTTGAGCTGATTTGAAACAGGGCCTAAGCTTATGAAAAGCACATAGTTTGTCGTCATCAAAAAGGGGGAATTTGTTGGCCCAAGTAAAGGTTAGTTTTGAAGGCTGACAAAGGAACTCAGGCGTGAACCAGGTCCATCCCTCCAGGTCCATCCCCTGTGTGTATAGAAACGGGCAAGATTCGAGCATGTGGGATGCACGTGAAGGAGATAAGCTTAACATGGTATACTTGATATCTCCTGATTGAAAAGGTTGCATAATTGATAAGGAGAAGGACTCCTTAGTCAAAGAGAACACTATCCAAGATATGGAAGGAGTTAGAAGTTGAAATCAAGTAGAACTCTTCCACCAAGGAAGAGTAGCATCAGAATTCTAGTCAATCTCTATTTACTAACTCTATAAATATCAGTGTTGTTCTCTTTTATAGGTAACGCACATAAGCAGAGGCTAAACGTGAATTGAGAGCAAAATAGCAAGGCAATTTTGCAAGCCGTTCGTGTGTGATTCAAGTGTGTAAACCTGAAGCTACATTAACCAGATAGAAGAACCAGTTCCAAGTGTTTGTCTTTTATTCTAGTTCAATTGTAGTAGGTGGTTTTATATTGTACCTTTCAGCTTTATCTAGAGGCAATTGTAATAGGTACTCAGAGTCTTCAAGTTAGAGTTAACTTGAAGTTGTCGCAACAGTTAGAGGTTATTTGCTACAACGGGATTAGAGTTAGTCCTAGGTTTACAAAAGAGTTTTTGTAAATGCAGTTTTTGGCTCAGTGATTTTAGTGGAGAGTTTGGGAAAATCCTACTGGAAGTAGGTCGTGGTTTTTTTCACCTTTTGAGCCAGGTGTTTTCCACGTAAAATACTTGTTCTTTACTTTCCGAATTTACTATTTCTGCAATAGTAGGTTAAGGAACACTTAGAAGAACCATGTCCTTCTATAATCAGTTTAAGTGAAAAATTGGTCAACACACAAATCACCCCCTCCCCCCTCTTATGTGGTATTGAATTGGTATTGAAGTATAAAACATCAGTTACAGATTTAAAATTGATACTCTATTCTCTTACTTGTTACTACCCTAAGGAAAATCTTATTTTGGCCAAGTTTCTAGAAAACTATAGATGACTATCGTTTTTTCCCGTCGAGATGCATGGTTCTTACCAGTAGTATTAGTACTATTCTTGCACTCCATTTCTTATCTCTAGGTCTTGTTATTATACTTTGTGTCATTGTTTTTTCTTTTTTTTTTCTTTTTGTTGTTATTGTTGGTTGCTTCCTTTTCACTGTTCCTTGAGCTGAGGGTTTATCAGAAATAGCCTCTCTACCTTCACAAAGTGGGGTAAGGTATACATATACGTTACCTTTCCCAAACCCTAGTTGTGGAATTATACTGAATTTGCTGTTGTTATTCGTCGAGATGCATGGACCTGTGAACGGTAAGAGATCAGAAATATAGTAGTAGAAGAGAAGCCTTTAATGGATTGTTCTCACTCCAATTATTTGTGGTGTAAGGTGAAATTGCAACCATTAAACTTCAATATATTCTCTCTTATAAACTATATATTTGACTTGCACGACTTATTCATCCTTTTTAATAAAAACTCTCATATTTCAATAATAATAATAATACTAGTAGTTGTTCAAATTTTATATTCCAGATACGATTGACTAAATTCTCCTGCAAAAGAGAAACGAAATTGGAACACGCTAATGTCTAGAGCATGAGAAAGATACTTGAATGAGTATTAGTACCAAAAGCTAGGAATTTAGGAGGGAGTCCGGAGGAAGGAGAAAAGAAGTTTCTAAGCTAAAAAAGGTTATTAGTCGTTGGTCAAGTATTGGGGTCTATTACGTCCGAACATACCTTTTGGAAATTGGAAAAGTGCAAAGTTTCAGCTACTCAAGGCAATTCGCATTTAATCACAAGGCAGGCAATTAGCATGAGTTCTTAGAATTCTTCCAAGTAGTAGTAAAACTGTCCCTTCTAGATTTATATATGTTGACCATTCTAAGAATCAAATTTAATAGTATAATTCTGTTGCCATAACCTGAATTACTAATGACTTTGCGTAATCAGTGACTTTGCAATATAAGTGGCCTAAAACCTCATATCATCACGGCATGGCATGTGACCTGAAGATCCTTCACCCGTCTCATTCATTGTTTCTTACTATTTCATTCTGCATTTTCCAAGCCAAACAGAAAAAATGAAAACAACTTCAATCGCAAAATTGTCAGAAAATATGTTATGGAGGGGAGGGAAAGAGGGATTTGAACATAAAGCACAACAAAAATATTACCATAAGAAAGAATAGACCCCAAAATAAAAATTTAAATAAAAAAAAAAAAAAAAAAAAAAGGAGCTAAATATGCCCGTGGCTCTATCCCTTTGTGTCCTTTCCCCATTGAATAGGGCCTCCAAATGAATAAATAAATAAAATAACAAAAGATTATTGTCACACCATGTCTTTCCTCCTGTTTACTATTGAAGGAAAAAAGTCTTGAAAATTAAAAAGACAAAAGCAAAGAAAGGTCAATGCTTAAATAAAATTCAACGCAGACCAAGTGATGAGGCACCTCAGAACTCAAATAAGGGGGAGGGAGCCAACTGCCAAGGCCGCCAACCTTTGATTTATAAATAAATTGGTCCAAAAGCCACGCTAAAAAAGCCAATTACAATAACAGCTAGCCTTCCATAAAACGTAGCCATCTTCGACTCTCCTCCTTCGTTGGTGAGTTATTATTCTTCTTCATCTTCATTTCCATTCTCTCACACATTACTCCAACGCTCTTTTGAGCTTCCTTATTAGCACTCTTGCAAACTACTGCAATGGCTTTTTCAGATAACTCTGTCCGAAAATCTTTGATCCCTAGTTATCTTTACACGGGACGTTCTTCTAATCTCACTACTTTGGATCATCATGACAAAATGGATAGCTCATCTCAGCCGTCTGTTTTCCCGTCACCATCATCGACGATGAGCAAGAAGCCTTTCTTGGTTGCGGCACCAAAGGAGGGTTCGGGTTCGGGTTCGGGTTCAGGGTATAAGGTAGAAATGTATACACCGGCGTTCTACGCTGCCAGTACGGTCGGTGGTATTCTCAGCTGTGGTCTTACCCACACCGCTGTCACCCCGCTCGATCTTGTTAAGTGCAACATGCAGGTATTACTATACAGCATAGGATATATCCCTTTTATTTTCTAACCTAGAATTTAAAGCTTATGAGTTTGTGATTGTTTACTGAGTTTTGTACATATTTAATGAATTTTTTAAGATAAATTTAGGATTTTGAACTAAAACTATTGGATTCGAGCATAACGTAAAGATGATGCTTAAGTTTAGCTTTTTGAAGATAACGAGCATGAAAACGTGATGCTTAGTCTTGCATAAATTGTTCATGTAAAATTAGACTTAGTTTTGTGTGTTACTTTTGATCAAAACTTCATTAAAGACTCACTACCATGTCTTAAAACAAAAGACAATTACAAGAGTATTTAAATTAAGCAAAGAGAAAAAAAGGGAAAAAACCAGAAATTCATCAACTTCCATTCACATGTATTTTTTGAGCAATTCACACATAATAGTTCATTTACTTTAATATGACAAAAAATAATTTTGTAAATTTATTATTATAGTAAGTACAATTCATTCACTTTGATGTGACAATAAATAGTTTTTATCAGGGGCGGAGCTAGCACGTCGAATACGTGTTTGGTCGAACTCAATAGCTTTGGTTTAAACTTTGTATTTGTCATTAAATATTCATTGAATATGTACCAATTACTAATTTAGAACCCAAAAACTTAAAATGATTGAAATTCCTAACCCATAAACCTCAAATCCTAGCGCCGCTTCAGGATTTTATCACTTTACTGTCATAGTGGTAAATTTCAGTTACCCTACCTGAAATTAACCGTTGTAGCAAAGTTATAAGAGGAAAAAAGAGCCAAATTTCCACAAAAGTTTGGTTTAATGACGGATTTAATGTTCTTATAATTAACTTGTTTGATCTATCAGATTGATCCTGCAAAGTACAAGAGCATTTCTTCTGGTTTTGGAGTTCTGCTAAAGGAGCAGGGTATTAGAGGTTTCTTTAGGGGTTGGGCACCAACTTTACTTGGTTACAGCGTACAAGGAGCATGCAAATATGGATTTTACGAATATTTCAAGAAGTATTATTCAGACCTTGCTGGCCCTGAGAATGCTGTCAAGTACAAGACTTTGATATATCTAGCTGGTTCTTTTTCTGCTGAAGTTATTGCTGATGTTGCACTCTGCCCTTTTGAGGCTGTCAAAGTTCGTGTCCAAACTCAGCCTGGTTTTGCCAGAGGCTTGTCTGATGGACTTCCTAAATTTGTCAAAGCTGAAGGCGCTGCTGGGTATACATGCCTATTCTATTATGTTATTGTTAATTTTTTCGTTGTGGGGTTTCATCAATATTGAGTACTAACGTAAACTTGGACTTTGAATTTTTCTTACAGGCTTTATAAGGGGATTGTACCTCTCTGGGGACGACAGATTCCATGTAAGCTTACATATAAAAGTTCTCTGAATTTTCCATCAGTTTTGGTTTTAAATTACTAGTTTTTATTTTTGTACTTTCTATAATTTAAATCTTGGAAACCTTCTCAAAGGCGTCATCCTATTTCTTGAAAAAACAATCTGTATAACTTTAATAAACATTAATTGGTAACCTAGTAAAAGTGGAAATTGACCTACTATCACGGGTTAAACTACATTGATAGTGTAATTAAATATATCTCAAATTCTTGACTTTTATCGGTCAAAGTGCCTGGCATCTGTTTGCTCTTTGTTGAATGTTCCATTGCTGTGGAAAATGGGAACGGCCTAGGTTCACTGAGCGCTTTTATTCAAAAGTGCTTTCTGAAAAAGTACTTTTGCAAAATAAGTAATTTATGTTTGGCTAATTCATTTGAGTAGTGCTTTTTGCAAGTTCATCGTGCTTGGCCAATCTTTTAAAAAAGCACTTTTAAGTATCAAATTACGAAAAAGGACAATAAAGGTTCAATTTGCGATTAGTATTATTTAGAAAAGAAAAATAAATTTAAACATTTATTAGAAAAGAAAAATAAATTTAAACATTTATTAGAAAAGAATTCAATTAAAATATAAAACGTAAAGTAAAATATAAATTAAAAATTCTAATTAATATAAAATATAGTTATTCCAAAGCAACAATATTGAGTGTTGGTATTACTTATTATTTATATGATAATTTAAATATGTCAAAATACAACATTCAATATAAATTTAAAATCTACTCTTAAGAATAGGAGAAAGAAAATAAAAATTTGATTAAGAGAGAATAAATGTATAGCCAAAAAAATNAGCTTCTCCCAGAAGCAGAAAAACTGCTTCTGCTGCTGCTAAGAAGTACTTTTTCATTTTGGCCAAACACCTTAAATTTTTCAAAAAGTACTTTTTTGGCCAAAAAAAAGTACTTTTGGCCTCCTAGAAGCTTGGCCAAACAGGCTCTAACATGGATTATTTTACAGACACCATGATGAAGTTTGCATCATTTGAAACCATTGTGGAACAACTCTATAAACATGTCATTCCAACACCAAAAGAGCAGTGCAGTAATACTACGCAGCTTGGTGTAAGCTTTGCTGGTGGATATTTGGCTGGTATTCTCTGCGCTGTTGTATCACACCCTGCTGATAACCTAGTTTCTTTCCTCAACAATGCCAAGGGGGCAACTGTTGGCGATGTGAGTATACATTAAACTGCATCCTCTGTACTAATATTTTAGTTGCAATATACTTAACGAATTCTTTCTTCAATTTTTCCCTTTTTGCAGGCTGTGAATAAGCTAGGCCTATGGGGTCTCTGTACTCGTGGTCTTCCCCTTCGTATATTCATGATTGGCACTCTCACTGGAGCACAATGGGGAATTTATGATTCTTTCAAAGTTTTTGTTGGGCTGTAAGTTTCTTCTTCCTTATCTTCCATTTGTATCATTGAATCAAGCAGGAGATACTCTTGTGATGTATTTATAATATCTTGAACTGATGCTTAGATTCCTCACCTTGCAGGCCAACGACCGGTGGTGCAGCTCCTCCTGCCCAGAAGTGAACTCATGTGCACCTGATATCTTCTTGTTTTCCTCTAGTACTAGAAAGAAACTGGGAATTCTTTCAATTTAAAGTTTTTGACATTTGATATAAGGTAGTATTTAGTTTTGCATTCTTTCAAGGTGTGCATTTACATCCCTATGTTTTGGAGGATACATCATCCTCGGCATCATTGGGCTTGAAGTACCACCTTAGTCTGTAACCACGATTTTTGACTTCAAATAATGTCAAACTTATAATGAGAATATGTTGCTTCTCCACTTCATAATTATCATGGTTCTCATGTGATGACATGATATTTCTTTTCTCGATTCCTTATACAGTGTGTATCCAACACCACAAAGGAAAGACCTTCACGAAAAACCAGCAAACAGATGATAAGAGTATACACAATATTTTATCAAGGCAAACAGGACAACTGTTTTTATTGGATCAAGCTATTTCCTTACACTTGACAGCTTTTCCTGCAACTGATAATACATTCTATTGGAAAAAATACATGACTTCCGCTAACAAAAATTCTAGGTATCATCCTCGCCAATGTTTAATGGATATATCGTATCAAAGACGATCCTTGCAAAGACATGTCGAACTTCCTGTAGGCTACCCAAAGCTAACAACTCATAGTCTATCTTGCTACCTTGTTTAGCTACAAATCCCTTCTCCTTCCCCATTCTAACGCATTGGAAAACCTTGCACGCTCTTAAATACAGTGCTAATGGAATAAATACCTGCAAAAAGAATGAAAAAGGAAGAGATTAACATGCTCCTTCTTTGACAGATAATATCAACTTTCTTTTAGTTTATAGCTGTATGCCAAAAATATGAAGAGACATTCAATACAAGGTCCAACTACCAGGACAAGAAAGAAAGGATTACTCACGAAGAATAGCAAACCAAGAACGAAAGAATATTAGGGAAATCAGCTTACTAGATCTGAGTACGGCGCTTTAGGATAGTTGGTCATTGCTCGTGAGACAAAATACTCATCTGTCATATTAGTTAATGCCCTTTGAACGGAAGTTGCCAGTTCCACAACTTCCTCTTTCAAAGCTGCCAAGTCCAGATCCTGAGACTCCAACTCATGAAAGCTTCCATCATGTTGTGTGGAGATCCTTTTAGCTATACTTAAAGCTTCTGACAGATCGCCTCCGTTATGGACACCAAGGCCAAATGCAGCAACCACCAAAGGGTCCCTTGGCTGATCTGAGAGTGCTTTATGGAAAGCCAAAATTGCCACCCTAGAACGTACAGAATTCAGATAAGCTTGGCTAATTGGCATGTTAACATATACCTACACCCTATTATTCACATTCTTTTAAAATTATTAGTTCTTTGGCTAGGAATCACGTATGACAGAGAATATATGCACATAACTAGGCAGACTTCAGTTGGAATTACTGATCAAAGAGAATGTGCAGATTGTGCAGCTCCAATCACTACGTAAAGCAAGATGAGTTAGCTCCAAACATATAATAGAATTGGTCAGTATGAGGCCAACAAATGCGCCAGATTTCTCTCAGTACGATTGTTCACTTGCATGTTCTCAATTACAACAAACAATGACAACTACACTTTGGTCCCAAACAAGTAGGTCTCGCCTTATATAAATCCTCATTGACCATGTTTCTCCATTTAAATTCATCTCAGGCAAACATCATACAAAACAACAAAAAAAATTAAAAGTAAAAAGCACTAAAAGTTTTCTATATTTGTTAAGGGCATAAGAATCTCTAATAAGGCTAAAAAAATTCCTAGAAAGCAAAGGTCTTAGCAGTAAACAGACTAACATTATTAAAACATAATTATTAAAAAATCTGTACTTGCACGTTTTCAATTACTTGCCAAAAGTATTGTTTGCTTGCATTTATCTGACTGAGAAATCTGTTGAAAGAATTACACTGAAGAACCGGAGGGTTTGCTATTCTATCATATATGGAACATTTGCACATTTGGACCAGTAAACAAGCCCAGTCAAACTGACTGGGAGAATCGCGTAAGACATTTTAGATATTAAAAAGTTAGAGCAGCAACTCAAAATTATTTTTTTAGGGGTACATAGATTTTTTGATGAAGTCAAAGATCGCACACAAACATATTTGATTTGTCCTTTAGGTTCCCATTTCTATCTAGTACTTACAATGGTCCTTTATATACATATATGAGAATTTTGTTCTTCAGTTTTCCTTTTCAATCTAGTACCTTTAACAGTCCTTTAACCAACTTTTTAGAGGAAAAGTCCTGGTCCCAGACACAAGAGAATTATCATGCAGAAATAGGAATAATACTACACAATCCAGTGAATACTGAATATCAAATAAACTGAAAATGAAATTGATTCATAGAGTGACTTACAAACCATCTTACTTGCTGAAGCCTGTGCAGAGAATCTTACCATAAGCTACTGTGACATGGCCTATCAGGGGCCAGTAATTTATCGAGGTTGGAAAATAGAGACTGCAAAGGAAGCAGAAACAAGTTAATCATTAGCTTTGACTTCTTACTCATCAAACCAAAATCAACATAAAATGGGTTCAAGAAATGAGATATGCAAAATTTCTATCATGTCAAAACTTGCATTTGGCAACTAAAGGAGATATGTGACAATTATATTCATGGTATTAAAACGGTCCATCAACACAAAGATAGGGAATCACAATAAAATCAGCATTTGGATGTTGGTAATTGATGATTTGCACAAATAGGATGTTAGAGAAATCATGATTTATCTTCATAGTAGTATAGGCCATCTAATGCAAAAGAAAAATATAAAATTAAGCAGGACCACGTGTATATTCTAAGAATGCACATGCACTAGATTTGGTATTGCTTTCTTAAAAAGTACTTAATAAGCACACAGTAATCTTTATGGCACATTAAAACAATCTGGAGCAACTGTTGCTAAATCAAACATTATTGCTTCTTCACCCAGTGCTGTTCTCAAAATCATTATTTGCATTTACAAGAGCATTGATTCTCATGAAAATGTTCTCAGTGTGAGATCTACAACCTTATGATTCCCCATTAGATCAACACCAAGTTAATTGCAAACCGACAAAAACTGTAGGTTCTTGTTTTCTTCTCTTTTTGGCTTCTTTAGGAGAATTTGAGTCTGTGATCATCAGATCTTCATTGAATGAACTTATGGTCCAAAATCCACCACATCAAGGCGTTAAATCACTTTTTAGCCAATAATGCAGCTATGACTAAGCATAACTTATAACCACCGATGTTTCCCATCACCTTAAGGCCAGTATGTACTACATTTTTAGGGGAAATTTTTTTTACCCCCTAGTACCTTATGGAGGACAGGAGTCTATGGTGGACCCAAAAAGAAGAAATCAAACATCTAGCATCCAGAGAAAGATTTATACAAAAAAATTACCAAAAGCATGTTAGACCTCTTATCGCGTCTTCTAAAACCATAGCGAACGAAATATGCTGCCTGCAAATTAAGCTATATCAGAAATGTAATTAAGTTAACCATAAGGTGCAATAGAGATTCAGAATATATCAACCTGAATTGGCAAAAGTATTTCTAGAAGACCAAATTTCCACAACAATCTTAGTGACGCCTCAGCAGAGCCATACGCTAACATGTAATTCATTTCCATGAGGAGCCTTCCCTGAAAACACCAAAGCAGAATAGAACATTTTGAAGTAGTTCTAGTGCTTTGACTTATCAAAATAATAGCTTTCTTGGTAGTAAACCAACATACATAAGGTATCAATTTAAACATTACGCGCATAAATATACGCACATATACACAGACACAGACACATAGAGAGAGAAAGAGAAGTTCTCCAATTACCCTATCAAGCCTCAGGACTGAAGATGATAAGTTTTTGATAGAAAGAGCTGTCTCCCTTCCAAATCGAAATCCTAGTCTGGCCGCAATTCTAATTGCACGAAGGATTCGAGCTGCAAAGTAAAGTAAAAATATTTTTGTTACATAACAAATATAAGTTAAACGATTACAATAAAGCAATGAAGTTGCTTTAGAAGAAAGAAAAGAGCAAAGAAGTTGGCAATTTAAGCACTCTTGTGTATAGTATATAGAGAGAACAAGTCATTCAAACAAGATTATACACAAAGCCAATAAATGCCCGAATAGATACAGAGGACTTAACTGCCTATCATTTAATAGTCGAACTTCACTAAAGGAACAGGAAATGAAAGGGAACTCACCGCAATCCTCTATGAATGAGGAACTAGCAGGACCGATTGTTCGTACCTGTAGCACAAGTGATCCGATCAGAATGGAGAGGGATTAGGGTAACAAGTAGACATCATCAACGATTATATGCACACTTTAGCTTTCCTGATATCATCCACTCCTCCCAAGTAATCGTAGATGAATTTTGAGTAAGGGTCAAACATCAACCTGAGCAAAAACAAAGAGGATAATTTACAATCGCGAGTAGACAATATGAAATTTCAGGAGTTGTTAGATAAAGTTTAGAAGTCTACTGAAACATCTCGAACCCATAATAAACTACGTATAAAAAACCAAAAAATTCAGTACTGCACGACATTAATGTAAGTGGTTGGCCAATGTGGGACAATGACAAACGCAAATTCAAGAAGGTACTAGGATCAGATATGCAACCCATTTATTGTAAAATCTCTATGCAAACAATTTCTCCATCGAAAGTGGTCTTTCTCATCAGAGTCAACTGGCTTCTCAAAAGATGAACTCAAGCCCCTCTCAGACCTTATTCCTGAGGTGTGAAAGCTTGAAACCTAATTAATAAAAATAAGATGCGTGTCATAAGCAAATAATATTAATTTGGAGAGCGCAAAATGATCTTAGCACCTAGATTGGAGAAAAGTGAAAAAGATCATGGCAAACCTCCACAACTTCATTGTCAACATGCACATGGCAGATTGGAAACCGTCTTCCAACTATCTCACAACGTGAAAATGTTCTCCTCACCTGCAAATACAATGATGATAATAATAATAATAATAATAATAATAATAATAGGCTGTTCAGATCACATGTATATTCGTCACGGATATAAATTATCCATGTATTTTCAATATATAAAGATAAGATTTTACAATAAAACATGAATAATAATAATAATATCTTACTAAAAAAATAACATGAACAATGATATCCTATTCTCACATTTTTCTAACAAATATTGCAAGAAGAAGAATACTTGGAGAAGGAGAAAAGAAGAAGCTAGAAGTCAAAAAAGGAAGAAAGGCACTTTGGCCAATATAACTCGCATATTGGCCAAAACATCTTGAAAGATTTCCAGCTGTGAAGAAAAGTGCCATCTTTGGTCAATATATCATGTGAGAAATGGGAGAGAGAAGTCACTTTATAAAGTCCATAATGACATATCTCATCTTGGCCAAAGTGGGAAGTAACCAAGAGCCATCTGTTGCTATAAATAGCAAGCTCGCTTTTTAAAAGAATCAAGTCTTTTTGGCAAAACACAAGAACTAGTCTCGGTCTCTTTCTTGCTTTTTCTTGTAGCAGAAATATCTCTTTGGTCTTTTAAATCCCTATTTCGCTTTTCTTACTTCATAGTTCATACTGGAATTATGACATTTAAATACAAGCTTGACCTGAAATTTCCATATTGTGCTAATGGTATTTTTTATTCAAGTATAAATATTACTTCTATCTATAAGTTACTCTTATTCTTATAGTATTAATTTTGTAATATTCACATGAGCAACTAAATATATGATAACTAATGGGTAGTGGATTGAGAATAATTTTTATTAATCTATCATTTGGAGTCTGTAATCTTTGCTTACTTCCATTTTAATTCCCACGGAGAAATTGTTTCAAAAAAAATTACTGATTTATAGTAGAAATAATTGGAAGAGGTTTACTAGCTTTCAACACAATTCAGGATAGAAAATTATTTTGGTTTAGTCGTCAGTAGCAATATATCATATAATTTACATAGCCTCACGGCATGTTATTAATTAGTTATTTCTTAATGAGAGAATTATAATTGTTTTAGCAATAAGCAATTATTCTAAAGAGAAATACACGTCAAAGTTGAGATTTTATTATATAATATTTTTATCAAGTGAATTAAGTGATTCCTAACTCTTTTTAAATATAAATCATATAATATTTTTATCGAGTGAATTAAATGATACCCAATTCTTTTTAAATAAAAATATCCGGAAGTTGTTTGTTTCCATTTATGTAATTCATAATTTCAGAAACTCACAGTTTTTCAATTTGATTCTCACAAATAGTAATCAAAATTACAAATTTGTAGCATAAATATTCGAATCTCTACAGTACGATATTACAATTGCTAGCGGAATTTTTTTTTACAAATCTGTAGCATAGATCTTTGAATCTCTACAATACGATATTATAAACTATACTAGAATTTGAAAAGGCAAAAATTCCTCATATATTAGCGCCGTCAAATTTTTGGTGTCATTGCCGGAATGTGGCGTACAAAGCCATAGTCTAGCTATAACACAGCGATGTGTCAATCCCATGTCGAAAGGAAAAAAAAGTTCAGCTAATATTTTTTTATTAATTGTAAAGTTTCACCTAATATATAATGGCATTTGATGTTACCGTCGCATGTCAAAAGAGAAAAATATTTAGCTAATGAAACCAAAGTCTTCACAATTGTCTCTAATTTGTAATACATCCAAGACAATTTTCCAAGCAGCTGAATTCTCAATAAAGATTTAACATAAAACCATCAAGGTATATTTCTTGTTAAATCAGGCGATGCATCCGAACTTGTGTGTTTTAAATTCCTTCAACTGTTGAGCTGAGATTACACTCTGAGTGGGACAGAATGGAAGGAATGCTTCCGGAGATAATAGTGAGAAAATTAATTTAATAAACCACATAACATTATATGAGCTTCACGGCAAGAAGCAAGGACAACGCATAGTTCGAAGGGGCTTTGAAGTTGTTGGGATACGTTTTTAGACACTAAAGTCCTCCTATGCTGATATAAAAAGGCTCTAATTTTACAACCCTGGAAACTGACAAAAGGCAGTAACGACATCTATGGTGTTACTATCAACTATGGAATCTCGTCAAAGGAATCTCGTCAAAGATCACTCACAACAAAATCTACCATGTCCCAAGCACTGCACATGCAGAAGAACGACCAGTACACAATTGAGACCCAAGACTAACCTCTTTAAGTTCAGCTGTAGTTATAATGTCAAAGTCTTTGGGTGTTCGTTTTAAAATAAGATCCCGAACACAGCCCCCCACAAGGTAAACTTCAAATCCTACAAGATAGATGGAAAGAATTTTTCATGGAATCAGAATTCTGAGAAGACATTGAACTGATGACACATGGAAAAGAGAACACTAAGAGATTACTCGCAGCCCGTAGAGCTAAAGCATTAGATAACAATTTATCAAGTAACTAAAAAGACTTCACCACAAAATCAATATCTAATAGTTATCCATCATCAGCTGCATGTTATGCTACGATAACTATCCACAATATAATCATTACTAGCTCTAGATGAGATTGGGCTCCCGAACCATCTTACATCATGAGCAATAAGAATTGAAAGACCAAGAAGCAATTACATATGGAGTATTACATCACTTTATTTTTTTTTTTTTTAGGGGGGGGGGGGGGGCATATTACGCCAAGTCGCCAAGTATTTGGTAGCTGTGCGGGTAGCGGATTTATTTTACGGGGATTGGGGATTCTACTCCTGTGAAGTTATGCATCTCTTGTCAATAACCTGGGCAACGAAAAGGGGTCTGATACTTCAACTAGAGGAGCTACCGGTTGGTTCACCAACCCCTGTCCTAGCGTCACATTCCCTAGATCCGAAGGAATCCAATGCACATGGTAGATGATTCATTGCTAAACACAGAAAAATAGGCAACAGGAACGTTTTTAAATAAAAATGGAAATCAATCCCGTCATAGTTATCACCTAAAGCAGCTCACACAAAATTTAACATAACAATAATCCACGTCCCAAATGGCAAATCCTACATACATTACATTTCTCTTAAAAGAAGCATGGACCTCGAGTATGTAATCATAAATAAGGAATAAACACCAACAACCTTAAGGAACTCTCCGACAAAGCTTAAACCCACCTTTATTCATGTTTTACACATGTTTATCGCCATAAATGTTCACCTTTCACTCTTTGCATTACTGCCGATGGCAGTAAAGGACAAAGCAGAGTAACATGAACAATGGAGACTAGTCCCATTCATTATGTTTGCCCAAATAGCTAACAAGTAATTAATTTCCATAGCTAAAACAAGTACTACTAACTACTAATTGATTGTTTTAATTTAACAATCCAAAACAAAATTAAACTAAAACATAAAAGCAGCAAATCGTAATCAAGTGCGAATAATTTAGTACCTTTACTTTTGAGACCATTAAGAACAACTCTTGTAGGCTTTGCGATCATCGAACTGCTAATTCCTAATTCCTTGGAATTGAACCTCTTCCATTCTACTGGTTCTGTAATGGCACAATGATGTTATCACCTTTTTTTTTACTTTAATAAAAAATTAAATTTCTCGAAACTCAACTACCTTTGCCACTGTCGGTCTCTTCAATTGCTTCAATTGCTGCAGCACAGCTAATAAATACCTGCAGAAAAAATTAAAGAGTGCTTCAAATGATATTCCAACTGTATAGTAAATAAACGAAAAATAGGCATGTGCATTTTCATGAGTAAAGAAAGAACAAAAGAGGCACCTTTCGCATGCCATGAGAGAGGGGGAAATGCGGACGACAAGAAAATGCGAAACTACTGGAAATGGCCATTGTTCGTCTTAAATCTATGTTTCTGCAACAATGAATTTGGGGTTTTGGTAGGGTTTTAGAACAAGAGAAGAAGCGGTAACGATTTTCACTCGGGTCGGGCTTGGTCCTATTCAAATGATTGGCCTCTCATAGCAGGCCCCTTTAGCATTTCTCTGTAAAAATTGCACAGGGCGCCCTATTTGGTCGCACGCATTTGACCTATACAAATTTTATTAAAAACTTTTAACTTGTACCTACTTTTTGAACAACTTCAGCTCCCTTTCTCCTCCCCTTCTCCTCCTTCATTTTCTCGGCAGCCATTCCAACCATCAGATCCAATTCTTCTACATCATCACCATATGCTTCACCTAAGATTTGGTTAGTTCGGGGTTACATGAAGAACCTAAAAGAAAGGAAATCTTGGATAATCTCCTTTTAAGATGTTTATAGTTTTTCAACTTTTCATGTTTATAATCATTCTGTATATGATTCTCTTGTTATGCTTGATGTTAACGAGTGGCGTTCCAGATTTGGACCTTCCCCTTCATTTTTCAAGTTTGCGGCAAGTTTTTAAGATCAAATAGCATGTACTATCCGCTTCGATATATTTCCTATATATCTTGGTATTGGAATTCCTCTGCGAAATTCATTGTACCTAGCAACACTTCTTTCTCTGTCCCTATAAACTGCCATATATCCAAACATAATCAAATAATTTTGTGATTTTATTGTGGTAAGTTAAATCTAAAACTTCAGCTCTAGAGCTGAAGCTTCCCAGTTACAACACAAAAAATTTAGCTCTAGAGCTGAAGTTTTCAGTTACAACACAAAAACTTCCCAGTTACAACACAAAAACTTCAGCACAAAAACTTCAGCTCTAGAGCTGAAGTTTCCCAGTTACAACACAAAAACTTCAGCTCTAGAGCTGAAGTTTCCCGTTACAACAAAAAAACTTCAGCTCTAGAGCTGAAGTTTCCCAGTTACAACACAAAAACTTCAGCTGAAGTTTCCAGTTACAACACAAAAACTTCAGCTCTAGAGCTGAACTTCAGGCCCGG
Organism: Nicotiana attenuata; assembly: GCF_001879085.1. Lineage (NCBI taxonomy): Eukaryota > Viridiplantae > Streptophyta > Magnoliopsida > Solanales > Solanaceae > Nicotiana > Nicotiana attenuata. The sequence continues at coordinate 491,123 of NW_017670633.1, forward strand.
CTACTAGAATGCTGAAGTTTTGCGTGATTGCCTTTGCTACTTCAGCTCCGTGTGCTGAAGTTATGCAAAAAAACGGGTACGCTTGCAATTTTTTTTGCAAAGCGGGCACAAGTTAAAATGTGACACAAAAAGCGGGTATAGATGCAAATGCCCCATTTCTCTCGCTCAACTTCTGAATTCTTTAGGAAATTTTCATAGTCACTTAAGGATTTGTAAAATATTTCATAATATATAACTTGGTTTTGAATTACAAATTGTACAACATATATGTTAAAAATATACTCTAAAAATATGATAACTATCCCTATTTAAGGGGAATTAAGTAAATCTGAAACGTATGGAATTTTTCCTATTTAAGGGGTATGGTAATCTGAAGCGTATAGTTAGGCCCTAAATGTTCTCCAATTTGTTAATTATTAATTATCAATATAAACATATCAGGTTACCACTACAACACTACCTCATAACAAACGCTTCATATTCCCTAAAAATAGGTACTAACCGTAGTTGGATGCGTCTATTGTATACATGTAGAAGGTTATATCCACACTATATATATATATATATATATATATATATATATATATATATATATATATATATATATATATATATATATATATATATATAT
>NW_017670633.1:491773-512258 GCF_001879085.1 Nicotiana attenuata
ATATATATATATATATATACTGTATACAGAGCAATATATATTTGTATACGGTTAAGATCGTATGCCTTCGATCTATAGGCTCGAGGGGTCGCCTTAAGCCCGAGTTCAGGCAAGGTCGAGTTCGAGCCCGATGAATCAGACCCGAGCTCAAAGATAGGATGCAATGCCCGAGGATCGGAGTGCGATGAATACCGAAGTCGAGTACACTCGACCTCGAAATAATGTCGTTGTGGATTTCTAACAGAATGAGCGAGATTCCTGCCACGTCCCCAAGATCATGGCGCAAATCCCGGAATAGAATTGTACGATTCCGTACTAGGCGGTTAGACGGTTGTACCAATAATATTCCTTACTGTAAATAGAAATGTACCTTATTTAGGATTTTTCTATTATATAAAGAGCACCCCAATCATTTGTAACATCATCTAATCATTGGCAAAGAATATACTATCCTACTTTTCTCGCTTATTATTCATCAGAGCTGTCCTTTTGCTTTATTGTTCTTATTTTATTGTTATTAGTTCATCTCGAGGTCACTGAGCTCGAGGTCGATACTGCTAAGCAACATTGGTTTGATTCACTTATTTCTTTCATCTATACCTCACATTTCTTGATTATTAATTGGTATTGAACTAAATCACATATCTTTAAAACCACAAATAAAATTTAATTGTTGCTCGTATTTTCGAGATAAACAGTTTGGCGGCCACTGTGGGGATAAAGATAATAGTGATTATTTCTTTACTGATTCTCATTACATACGTTATTTTTACACTTTTTCTTGTCAAGATTTTCGGATTCTCATGATTAAACATGTCGAACTCGCAAAGTACACCTATTCATGACAACGAAGGTCTTGGATTTCATGGGGAAAACAATAATGTAGGGACCGGTGTACCACCAATAAACCCTAGGGAAGTGCCGAACATAGAACCAGTTGACGTTAGTTTGCACATTGCTTTAAATGCAAATCTAGGCGCAGACCCCGGAGGAAGTGTGTGTAGGGAAGCCCGGTCTGGGGGCCAAGGAACACCAGGTATAGGAGATGGTGGAGTCAGCCACCAAGTGATATTCGAGATTCTGCAAGCTCAGCAGATCGCCATCGCTCAACTTCAAAGTCAGAATAAAACTCCGAGCATAGCTGAACTAGAAAATACTCGACGTCCTGAATCGACACCAGAAAGGTCGAACGAAAAATGGCTCGGGGACTGACCCCACAATTATGATGATGCTCGAAGAGTTCACCGAGAGGATCGAGTCCGGGGAAAAGAAGATTGAAAACAATGACAAAAAGATGGAAACTTATAACTCCCGGGTTGACCAAATACCGGGGGCACCTCCGATTTTGAAGGGTTTAGATGCCAAAAAGTTCATACAAAAACCATTCCCTCAAAGCGCGGCTCCGATGCCCATTCCTAAGAAGTTTCGCATGCCCGATATACGGGACAATTGACCCTAACGAGCATATTACTTCATACACTCGCGGGATCAAAGGGAATGACTTGAATGACGATGAGATCGAATCAATATTGTTGAAAAAGTTTGGAGAAACATTGTCAAATGGAGCTATGATTTGGTATCACAACTTGCCACCTAACTCAATTGATTCATTTGCTATGTTAGTAAATGCCTTCATCAAAGCACATGCTGGAGCCAGAAAGGTGGCAACAAGAAAATCGGACATCTTCAAGATAAAACAAAGGAACGACGAGTTGTTAAGGGAGTTCGTGTCTAGGTTCCAGATGGAGCGAATGGAGTTACCACCGATCTCGGATGACTGAGCAGTACAAGCTTTTATGCAGGGTTTGAATGAAAGGAGTTCGATCGCGTCTCGACAACTAAAGCAGAATCTGATCGAGTATCAAGTTGTGACGTGGTCGGACGTACATAAGCGTTACTGATGATAGGCTATAATTACGTATTTTAGTCGATTATTACACTCTAATTAAATGCACTTTAGTTGAGTTTGCGCTATAATCGCTAGTGTTTTGCACTAATTGTGTGTTTTATGCCTTGTAGGAGTGATTCCAAGCTATGTAGATGTTATGAAATGAATTCAAGTGATTTAGAGCTTTGAAGTCTGAGTAAAGCCCAAGTAATTAAGCCGGGATCGTATTCGGGGATCAACAGATGATAGAGCAACGATACGAAGAATCGAGTAGGCATATTGCGCACTGTCTAGTAAAATGCACATAACTTTTTGCTCAGAACTCCATTTGGGCTCCACGATATATAGTTAGAAAGCTAACTCAAAGGGATACAACTTTCATGTTTTACGTTTTTACAAATTCCAAACGGAACAGGGTGAAAAATACGCGACAAGTGCTCCGCGGTCAGATTCGCGGCCGCGGACAGAACATGGCCAAAATCCGCGGCCGCGGACGTCCTGTCTGGGAAAAGTGTCCTTTTTCACATAGGAGAAGGTGTAATTGTTTGGGCACAACCCTACTTGGTATATATACATGAAAAAACGGTATTTTGAGGACCTTGGACATATTTTTGAAATAATTTAGACCTAAAGAGGCTAAGGAGATCGGGGATTCGACCTAAGGAGGCAAGAACACACTGGGAGCAAGGCGGAGAATTCTTCCACGAGTTTTTCACTTCCTTCTTCCTATTTCCATTATTGGTTATGAATTCTAGTATTGTATTTTTGCATACTATTATGAATAGCTAATTCGTTTTCTAGAGTTTTGATGGAACCTTTTGTAGGATAAATACTTGTTATGTTTTTATATAATTGAGCCGTTGGATTTCTCTACTTGTTCAACTACGTGTTTGTTGTTGTTGATTGAATGGCCATCAATTGATTGTGCCTATTTAGTGTGTAGTGCTCGAGAGAGAGTACATATTTAGGTAGTTGTTGAACAACGTCACTCCTAACGTATGTGAGAAGTCAATACAGTGGGTTTAAAGGTAGGTTTAGAAATAACAAAGCCTTGACGTGGTCATAATGAGCGGTTAGATAAAGCCAACTAGCGTACTTCGAGAGAATATGGCTAGTAAATTGTTGTAGTTGCTCGAGAGAGAATTACGGCACCTAAAGTGCTCACGATCAGTAGAGAATACATCGACAAAATTGTAGGGAGCATAGCTGTAAGGATTCCAACAATTGGGAAAATCATAACTCTAGACCTCCTTAATTTAGTCTCCAACCCTTTGTCTCGTTAGTTGATAATTTTACCGCTTTGTAGTATTTTCTAGTTAATTAGTTAGAAATATAAACCTCAATCTTTATAATTTAGAAAATTGTTCAAACTTGTCTTCTTAGTGATATTAAACAGATATAGCTAAGCCTTAGTTCTCTGTAGGATTCGACTTTGGACTTTTAGACCGGATTATATTTGCAGCGACCGCTTATCCTTTTTAGGACTAGAGTTGGGCGTGATCAAATTTTGGCGTCGTTGCCGGGGAACTAACAGTGTAGTTGTAGGTGTACATGTTGCTAGGTTGCAAGTTTGAACTTTTATTTTTGTTTTGTTGAATTTGATTTTATATATATATATATATATATATATATATATATATATATATANTATATATATATATATTTGTTTTACTTGTTAATTTGAGAAACATGGCATCCTGGAATTATGGGAGTTTGGATGTTGGTAATTCTACTTTTAATCCTCCTTATGCATATTGTGAAGAAAACCACCCATGGCAAAGTAATCAAAATATTCCCGAGAGCGAGTTATGTGCACCAACTCAATCTTATGTGTGGAATGTATGCCATATGTGTGCTGGTCAAGATGGTCAACTTTATGGTTGTGCTTATATTTCTTATCTTCCCCAAACCCCTTACTTTGATGGTTCTTCTTTTTCTTGTGAAGTTAATAGGAACAAAGAACCCAGGGATGATGCCCCGAAAGAGATCAAGGATATGCTAAGGTGCCTTGTGGAACAAAATAATGAGAAACAACTGCACATACAAAGTCAAGATGCTGCTATTCGCAACCTGGAGGCACAAGTGAGTCAACTGGTTGAGGTAGTTAACGCTCATATTGTGGATAGTAGCCAAGAAGAGCATGAATTAGATGCCGAAATTGAGGTGCAAATAGAGGAGGTCAGAGTAGAAAACCAACAATCTAACCAACTAGAATTTGAGGATGGCGATATTGAAGAAGTGAGACTAGAGTCAGCCAAGGACATTGAGGATATAAATTTTGTTGACTCTAGTATCATTGATGTTGAGGATGCTGAAAGTCCCGAAGTTCATGTGTGTGAGCGCATTGGTCCACACTCCAAGCATTTTTCCACATTGTGTTTGGATGATGATATGGAAATAGAGTCATCCGAACCAATTGAAGAGTCAATGAATGAGGAAGAAGGTGCATATATTTTGGAGTTCTTCATGCCAGAAAGTCAGGATTACATACCTCTTACAAAGGCCAAGGAGTGCATAATACTACATTATTTCTTTGGGCCAGTTAGATTTGTTCCACCGCACCAAGAGCATAATCATAAGCTTGAAGCAAAACTTGGGGTTCAATTCATAAGCTCGAGGTGGAGACAAAAAGTGATTCATGTCGTGCCGCGACGTTAAATCAAGCGATTGTTGGGAGGCAACCCAACTTTACTGCTTTTTTTATTTTATATTTTTAATTGTATTATTTTTGTAGTGTCAATTTTTGATCTTCTAGGAACATGGAAAGCAAAGCTATTAGAAGGATGTAACAACAAACCAAATTGTTGGAACTAAGTGTGAGGTACCCGCACGAAGGACCATGCTTGGGAGAAGTCTGAGTACCCCATGAGCTGTTAGTGCTTCGGCCTTTGGCCTACCAGGGAGTCTCTTTTACCCTTTTATTAGTTATGGTGTGCATTGGGGACAATGCACAATTTTAAGTGTGGGGTGAGGAGATTGTCTGGGTGACTTTCTATGCTATTTTAGTTGTGTTAGTTTAATTGAATATTTTTTTATTTTTTTAGAAAAACGAAAAAAAAATATTGGACTTTTCCCGACGATGGATCTATTAGACAATTTTCTTGAGGGATTCAAGTCTAAAGAAAAAGACAAAAGGATTTTCTGTTGTTAGGTAGTGTAGCAATTCTCCCTTGGTTTTTCTTTGTGCCGCGGTTCTTTTCCAAGGGTTTTATTTGAACCGGGTGTAGTTAGTTTTTTTTAAGGAGTAGGAGCTAGTGTGAGATGAATTGAATTGCAGCGATATCTCTTAACTTTGTTATGCCTTGAGAATAGTAAGTACTCTGGTTGTGACGCTTAGGCTCAGTTTTTGACTCTTGTATAAGTACCTTAAATTGTATGATCTTAACTTTGCTTAACTGCTTTGACTAGAGTGTCTTGATGAAACCAATCCTGAGTGAGTTATGTGCCATGTGTGTGTGAGGTTTGGGTGTTATTCTGTTCATTGCATTTGATGCCTAGAACTTGCCCCGTGTGTTTGCAAAGCGAAATAGTAGTTTTGTTCAGTCTTGGAAGTGATATAGGCGTTTCTTTGTTGAGCCAGATATGTATATTTTACCCGCGTAATTGTTATGTATCGTAGTTAACCCATTTGAGCTTGTAATCCTATTTCTTTAGCAACCACATTACAAGCCTTACCCATTTATTTGAATTAACCATCTATTTGAACCATTGTAACCTCTTATGAGCACTTGAATTGTTTATGAACTGTGTAAAAGTTAAAGTGTGGGGTGGCTGGTTTGGCTTTTGAGTGGAACTAATGAAATAAGGAGAAAGGTGCACTGTTTTGAACAAGTAAGAGCCACTTGAATTGAAAAAAAAAAAATAGTTGTATTGCTGTGGGAAAAAAAAGTATTCCTTGATAAGTGGTGACTCTTGATGTAATTGTGCTTAAAGAAGTATGGGGTAATATACATTGAGGTGAAGGTGGAGCTTGGTTTGACATAAGTATGGGGTTTGAATGTTAAAGTATATGTATTAAAGTGCTTAGGGAAGGTGTAGTCACTCTTATATCTAAATGTATCCTACCTGTCCCGCAGCTTACATTACAACCAAATAAAGTCCTACTTGATCCTAGACTGAATGAGCTCGATTAGTAGAGTAGTACCCTACGGGCAAGCCTATGGTGCATCTTTTGTGGCATATGAATGTTATTTCTGAGAGTGAGTGAATTCTTTCTATCTTGCGTTCCTAAGTGTTCTTAAATTTTATTCTGTGGAACTACCCTCTTTAGTTGTGTGAGGGCACTTGATTCATGAAGGAGAAGTAATGTCAGTGACCTCTATGTTAGAGTAAGTGGGTGAGTTGTGAAAAATGCGTGGTACTTGCGAGTCAAATCTTGAGGTGAAGATGTTACGCTTTTGTGCTTAGTCTATTTTAAGTATTCTTGGTGTGACGAGTTAGGAGAATTGTTTAAAAAGGTCGTGTCTATATAAAGTGTAGTTTGATTGCTCGAGGACGAGCAATGGTTTAAGTGTGGGGTGTTGATGATAGGCTATAATTACGTATTTTAGTCGATTATTACACTCTAATTTACTGCACTTTAGTTGAGATTGCGCTTTAATCGCTATTGTTTTGCACTAATTGTGTGTTTTATGCCTTGTAGGAGTGATTCCGAGCTATGTAGATGTTATGGAATGAATTCAAGTAATTTGGAGCTTTGAAATCTGAGCAAGCCCAAGGAATTAATCCGGGATCGTATTCGGGGATCAACGGATGATAGAGCAACGAAACGAAGAATCGAGTAGGCATATTGCGCACGGTCTAGTAAAATGCACATAACTTTTCACTCAGAACACCAGTTGGGCTCAGCAATATACGGTTGGAAAGCTAACTCAATGAGCTACAACTTTCATGTTTTACGTTTTTCCAAATTCCAAACAGAACAGGGTGCAAAATGTGCGACAAGTGCTCTGCGGTCAGATCCGCGGCCGCGGACAGAACATGGCCAAAATCTGCGGTCCAATTCGCGGCCGCGGACGTCCTGCCCGGGAAAAGTTTAATTTTTCACATAGGAGAAGGTGTAATTGTTTGGGCACAACCCTACTTGGTATATATACATGGAAAAATGGTATTTTGAGGACCTTGGACATATTTTTGACATAATTTAGACCTAAGGAGGCTAAGGAGATCAGAGATTCGACCTAAGGAGGCAAGAACACACTGGGAGAAAGGCGGAGAATTCTTTCACGAGTTTTTCACTTCCTTCTTCCTGTTTCCATTATTGGTTATGAATTCTAGTATTCTATTTTTGCATACTATTATGAATAGCTAATTCATTTTATAGGGTTTTGATGGAACCTTTTGTAGGATAAATACTTGTTATGTTTTTATATAATTGGGCCGTTGGATTTCTCTACTTGTTCAACTACGTGTTTGTTGCTGTTGATTGAATGGCCATCAATTGACTGTGCCTATTTAGTATGTAGTGCTTGAGAGAGAGTACATATTTAGGTAGTTGCTGAACAACGTCACTCCTAACGTACGTGAGAAATCAATACAGTGGGTTTAAAGACAGGTTTAGAAATAACAAAGCCTTGACGTGGTCATAATGAGCGGTTAGATAAAGACAACTAGCGTAGTTCGAGAGAATATATCTAGTAAATTATTGTAGTTGCTCGAGAGAGAATTACGACACCTAAAGTGCTCACGATCAGTAGAGAATACATCGGCGAAATTGTAGGGAACATAGCTGTAAAGATTCCGACAATTGGGGAAATCATAACTCTAGACCTCCTTAATTTAGTCTCCAACCCTTTGTCTTGTTAGTTGATAATTTTACCGTTTTGTAGTATTTGCTAGTTAACTAGTTAGAAATATAAATCTCAATCTTTATAATTTAGAAAATTGTTCAAACTTGTCTTCTTAGTGATATTAAACAGATATAGCTAAGCTTTAGTTCTCTGTGGTATTCGACTCCGGACTTTTAGACCGGATTATATTTGCAGCGACCGCTTATCCTTTTTAGGACTAGAGTTGGGCGTGATCAGTTACCATTCAAAGATTAGGGTTGAGGACGACCGGTTGGGAGCTCCATCGGGTTTAGTTCATCCTAAAAGGATCGATAGCTAAGCCCCCAAGGGATACAGATAGGGAATCAAGGTCAAACAAAGAACGGTATTAGCCGTATATTGATTGCAGAAATAATGGTTCGGGCCGTAACACTCCTCGGAATGATCAGAGAAACGATCAAGGTCAAAGCTCTCGGGGACTCATGAGTAAGAGCGGGTTCGATAAACACACCGATCCCGCGGAGGAACCTCGATTGTCAGAGTATAATTTCAGTGTAGGCTCATCAGGGATCGTGTCAGCTATTGGAGGAATCAAAGATACTAGGTGGCCCAGGCCTATCCAAACCGATCCTTCTCAGAGGAATCAAAATTTTATGTGTAAGTATCATAGCACACATGGCCATAGAACCGAAGACTGCAGGCAGCTAAGGGAGGAGGTAGCTCGGCTATTCAACGAGGGTCACCTTCGAGAATTTCTCAGTGATCGAGCTAAAAACCACTTCAGTGAGAGAGATGCTAGAAAAAATGAGCAGGAAGAACCACAACATGTAATCCACATGATCGTTGGCGGTGTCGACATCCCACAAGGACATGTGTTCAAACGCACCAAGGTATCAATCACTAGAGAAAAACGGACTCGGAGCTATGTGCCCGAGGACGTCCTATCATTCTGTGACGAGGAAGTAGAAGGCAATCCCAACCGCACAATGACGCCCTGGTAATTTCTATTCTTTTAAATAAAATTCAAGTTAAGCGTGTTCTAGTGGATCCAGGTAGCTCGGCAAACATAATTAGATCGAGGGTTGTAGAATAACTCGGCCTACAAGATTAGATTGTACCTGCATCCCGGGTCCTAAATAGCTTCTATATGGCAAGCGAAACAACAAAGTGGGAGATAATCCTACCAGTAAACGTAGCTGGAACCATACATGATACGAAATTCCATGTCATTGAAGGTGACATGAGGTATAACGCACTCCTCGGGAGACCATGGATACACAACATGAGGGCAGTGCCTTAAACTCTTCACCAGATTATGAAGTTCCCAACAGAAGAAGGAGTGAAAATAGTTTACGGAGAGCAATATGCTACAAAGGAGATGTTTGCAGTCGAGGAAGTGGTGCCGATACCAGAGCCTTTGACCTTGGAGAAATCGAGCACCAAAGGTGAGCAGGAGACTAAATAGCAATCACCGCCCCCAGCCTCGACGGAATCGGAGCAACAGGTAATCGAAGACGAAGAAGAGGATTTCCTTACTCCTCGAACCTTCGTCGTTCCCGAGGAGTCCGATGCAACCAAGTCAACTGTCGAGAAACTGGAGCAGGTCATACTGATCGAATACATGCCCGAGAGAAAGGTATACCTGGGAACGGGATTAACCCCCGAACTCAGGAAAAAACTCATTCAATTTCTTATTGATAATATGGATTTCTTTGCATGGTCCCATTTAGATATAACAGGGATTCTACCAGAAATCACCATACATCGGCTAAGCATCGACCCTAGGTTCAAACTGGTAAAGCAAAAAAGGAGGCCCTAGTCCGAGGTGAAACATGCGTTCATAAAGGACGAGGTAACCAAACTTCTTAAAATAGGGTCTATTCGGGAGGTAAAGTAACCCCAATGGTTAGCCAATATAGTTGTATTTCCTAAAAAAGGGAACAAACTTAGAATGTGTGTAGACTATAAGGACTTGAACAAAGCATGCCCAAAAGACTCTTTCCCACTGCCGAACATCGATCGTATGATCGATGCCACGACCGGCCACGAGATCCTAACTTTTCTCAACGCCTACTCCGGGTACAATCAAATTCAGATGAACTCGGAGGACCAGGAAAAGACTTCATTTATTACTAAATTTGGGACTTATTGTTACAACGTAATGCCGTTCGGACTAAAAAATGCGGGAGCTACATATCAACGCCTAGTCAACAAAATGTTCGAAGGACAAATAGGTAAAATAATGGATGTTTACATTGATGATATGTTGGTTAAGTCACTGCACGCAGAGGACCTTTTGACTCATTTGCAGGAAACATTCAAAATTTTGAGAAAGTACAACATGAAGCTTAACCCGGAGAAATATGCCTTCGAAGTTGGCTCGGGTAAGTTCCTCTGCTTCATGGTGTCGAATCAGGGTATCGAAATTAACCCCGATAAGATCAAGGCCATCGAGGATATCGTGTTCGTGGATAGTGTGAAGGCTGTGCAAAGGCTAACGGGACGAATTGCTACCCTAGGTTGGTTTATTTCGAGGTCATCATATCGGAGTCATCAATTCTTTTCTTTGCTCAAAAAGAAAAAGGATTTTGCATGGACCCCGAAATGTCAGCAAGCCTTAGAAGAATTAAAGTAACATCTACCGATCTCTCCTTTGCTTCACACCCCGAAGGTAGATGAAACACTTTACCTATACTTGGCAGTATCCGAGATAGCGGTAAGTGGTATACTAGTTCGAGAAGAGCAAGGTACGCGATTCCCTGTTTATTATGTGAGCCGTACTTTAGGAGATGCTGAAACTAGATACCCTCACTTAGAAAAATTAGCACCTGCATTGATAAGAGCATCTAGGAAGCTAAAACCATATTTTCAGTATCATCCCATATGTGTATTAACAACTTACCCCCTTCAAAACGCTTTGCATAAGCCCGAGCTATCGGGCAGGTTAGCCAAATGGCCCGTCGAACTTAGCGGCTATGATATCGTGTATCAACCCCGAACGGCCATCAAGTCGCAAATCCTAGCTGACTTCGTGGCCGATTTTATGCTGACCCCCGTACCCGAAGTGGAGAAAGAGCTTGTGCTAAGATCGGGTACATCATCGGGAGTATGGACCCTTTTCACGGATGGTGCCTCGAATTTGAAAGGGTCCGGGCTTGGCATTGTCTTGAAACCGCCTACGGGTGGTACCATTGGACAATCTATCAAAGATTCTAGGTTGACTAATAATGTGGCCGAGTATGAGGCCATGATTGCAGGTCTTGAACTAGCTAAAGCTTGGAAGTAGAAATCATTGAAGCCAGGTGCGATTCACTGTTGGTGGTAAACCAAGTAAACAAAAGCTTTGAAGTTCGAGAGGATAGAATGCAACGCTACTTGGATAAGTTACAGGTAACTTTGCACCGTTTCAAGGAGTGGACTCTGGATCATGTGCCTTGAGAACAAAATAGCGAGGTTGTTGCACTTGCTAATCTGGGATCCTCGGTCGAGAAAGATGATATCGTCCCGAGGAGTGTTGTACAGTTATCGAGGTCTGTGATTGAAGAGGGTCATGCCGAGATAAATTCAACGAGTTTGACTTGGGACTGGAGGAATAAATATATCGATTATTTGAAAAATGGAAAACTGCCATCGGACCATAAAGAATCGAGGGCCCTACGAACCAAGGCTGCTAGGTTTACATTAGATGAAGATGGAACATTGTAAGGAGAACGTTCGATGGGCCATTGGTGGTACGTTTAGGGCCGGGGGACACCGATTATGTTCTACGAGAAATCCATAAGGTACTTGTGGGAACCACTCCGGCGTCGAAACTTTGGTTCGCAAAGTTATTAGAGCATGGTATTACTCGGACAACATGGAAAAAGATACTAAGGAATTTGTCAAAAGATGTGATAAGTGCCAACGGTTTGCACCGATGATTTATTAGCCCGGAGAACAACTCCACTCGGTCCTATCCCCGTGCCTTTCATGAAATGGGGAATGGACATAGTCGGCCCTCTACCAACGGCCCTAGGTAAAGCTAAATTTATTTTGTTTATGACTGATTATTTTTCTAAATGGGTGGAAGCACAGGCCTTCGAAAAGGTTAGAGAAAAAGAAGTTATTGACTTTATCTGTGACCACATCATATGCTGGTTCAGGATACCTGCCGAGATTGTGTGTGACAATGGAAAATAATTCATCAGTAGCAAGGTGACGGAGTTCCTCGAAGCACATAAAATAAAGAGGATCTTATCGACATCATACCATCCAACTGGAAATGGACAGGCCGAGTCAACAAACAAAACTATCATTCAAAACTTGAAGAAAAGGTTGGACGATGCAAAGGGGAAATGGAGAGAAGCTCTACCCGAGGTCCTTTGGGCATATCGAACAACATCAAAGTCTAGCACGGGGGCTATCCGTTCTCTTTAGTATATGGCTCCAAGGCCCTTATCCCTGTCGAGGTCGGAGAACCCAGCGCCAGGTTTCGACATGCATAGGAGGGGTCGAATCACGAGGCTATGAATACTAGCCTTGAGCTATTAGATGGAAAACGAGAAGCAACACTTGTTCGGATGGCCGCGCAGAAGCAAAGGATCGAAAGATACTACAATAGAAGGACCAACCTTCGACACGTCGAAATCGGGTACTTAGTTCTACCGAAAGTCACCCTCACTACTCGAGACCCGAATGAAGGGAAACTGGGCCCGAATTGGGAAGGACCGTACTGAATCCTCAAAGTTGTCGGTAAAGGATCTTACAAACTTAGCACAATGAAAGGTGAACAACTGTCGAACAATTGGAACGTATCGTTAGTCAAACGATACTATTGCTAAGGTATTAATGTATCTTTCCTGTCAATTTGGATTTGAAACTAACTCATTGCAGGTGTTCGATAGAAGATATCAAAGGCACCTTTTTGCACGAAGGCCTTAGGTTTTAAAGCATGTGTTTCACTCTTTTTCTCTTAGATCGGATTTTGTCCCAAATGGGTTTTACCGGCAAGATTTTTAACGAGGTAACAACTATATGCCACCTAAGGAGAACTCAACAGTATCAAAGGCTTCTTCTCAATCAACCTCGAATACTGGGGGACATCACCCTCGGAGGTCATATTTTCGAGGAAAATACTTCACGCCTAAGAGGGCCTCGATAGGAGAACTTTGTAATGGGCCAAACTATCTGATGAACCGTGTCCATATATAAAAGTCGATCCCCGACAGAAAAACATGTACGCGTGCATTAATTATTTGAGAAGCATTCTGTTTATATCAAAAACACTTTGTATCTCAAAAAATTCTACTATTATACGAGCCCTACACTTATAATCCTACGGGAAATGGCTCAAGAGCCAGAGCATGAATGCACCCTCGAGATACTCGGGGACTATCATCGATAGTCAGCACATCCGAGTCATTGAAAACTTGGACTCATAAGACCTTAATGAGGCATCCCCTCGATACAAAGGCCAAGGCCAATATACTCGGGGACTATTCGAAAGGTTATCGGGAAACAAGTCCAAGAGACATACTCGAAGGCTACGGCCATATTAAAGACTACGGTCATATAAAAAGGCTACAACCAAAATAATGCGGCTCAGAGACGTCCGACTTTCGCCATAAATTAAAAGCCTTCAAAAACTTTGAAAAAAACGGTTAAATCAGGCTACCCTCGGCAAAAGCAAAGATAAAGGGCTTCGATAACATCGGCCTTTGAAAAAAACACAAGAGGTATTTGATTATGTTTACACAAACAAATTACTAATAAGGTTCCGATCTGTCGAACCTTCGAAAAACCCAACGGGTACAAAAAACACATGCTAAGGCATGGATAAATTTCTTTTAGCCGACAAGAGGGAAAAATTATAGCCGCTTTAGAGGCTGAATTGGCCCAACTTAAAGAGCCTAAGGGCCGATATATAAGAGCCTAAGGGCAACTTAAAAGAGCCTAAGGGACAAAACATATAGGGTTCGAGACCTCGTTCTCACTCAAATCGGACTCAAAAGTCCCATTATCCCGAGCTCACACCAAATAAACTTAGGCATAGCTCGAAGACTAACAAAAACCTTAAGAGGTATTCCATTATAAGTTTGAAGATCAAACGGTGATCGTTAAAAAACCTCAGGGTTGTTATATTCAGAATCCTAGCCAAGGTTCACTTGGTCATTGAAGTTATCAAATTTTTCACAAAATAAAAACAATATGGAATCGAAGATGAAGAAAAGAGATCCTTTTATATTTATAAGAGGGGCTTACAAGAGATATTTTACAATACCCACGAGGGTCTTTGCACAAAAACACTAAAACAAAATAAAGAAACCTAAACCTACTTCGGGGCCACATCTTCGGCAGCTGCATCTTCGGGAGTTGCGTCTTCGAGAGACTCATCCTCGGGGACTTCATCTTCGTCTCCTCCGCTCTCGGAGCCACTGGCTGAATCCTCGTCATCAGAAAGCAAAGCGGCAACCTCTTCTTCCAAAGTCTTTGCCTTTTTAATATCGGCTGAGAGATCGAAGCCGCGAGCATGCACCTCCTCGAGGGTTTCTCGCCGGGACTGTCGCCTGGCATGGTCAAGTGCACATGATAGCTTAACTTCGGCCGTAGCAGAGATCTCCTTTTCCCGGGTGTTAGCTGCTTCAGCGTCAGCTCGGTCGAAGATATAAATGCCTCTGCGTCAGATTTGGCCTTAGCAAGCTCAGTAGTAGATTTAGCTTCAAGCCCCTCGATTTTGCGATTCCGAGCTAGGCTCTCCTCCTTCACACTTAGAAGCTGGAATTCGATTGAAGCCAGCTGCTCCCGAAGATTATCTTTCTCCGAGGCGAGACGGTCCATGCCTTGCCTCCACCCTAGGGTCTCGCCCTCCTTCATCTTGAGCTTCTCTCGGAGCTGCTCCACCAGCCCGCCCTTTTGTTGAGCCTGCAGAGTTGAAATGTTAGCCGATCAATCGGGCAAATGCATAGCAAAACCTCAAAGGGTATATTACCTTTCCATAAGCTCGGTCAGTTCTTGTCGAGCCTTTGCCAGTTCAGCTCGAAGATCGTTGATCTCTTTCTCTTTCTTAACATAGAGGGTTTTAAGGCCGTCCCGCTCTCCCGAGAGTTTCATAAGCTCGACTCGGGACTTGGAGAATGCTTCTTGATGAAGCTTCACAGCCTTCACAAAAAAAAGGAAAGGTTAGACTTAGAGCAACAAGGATAAAACGCAAGTGTAATTTTAAAGGACAGAAACTTACTTGTTTGAAAAGCCGATGGGCCTCATCAAAAATAAAAGAAGCATCTGGATCGGGACCATATTCGATCCCTGCAAGGCACTGCTCGTCCCCACATTAGGAGTTCTCATGTTCCGAGCATCTCAAAATTAACCCTTTGAGAACTTGGGACCAGGTGACGACTCATCCACGTTAATTACCCCAAGTGATCCACTTGGGGCATTCTCTTCCCCTTGAAGGGCCTCGGGACTAGGCCCCTCAGTCTTACCCTAATGACCTCTAGGACGAGGTGCTCTTTCGCTGCCCGATGGCTCGGGGACTTTGCTCGAACTCCCCTTGGAGATCTCTTCAGTTCTAGAATGAACCGCATCAGCCACCATCGGTTCGATAGACCTCGAAGCGACAATGCTTTCTCTTTTTCGAACTACCAACGGGCAGTCGTCATCTTTTCCTTCTTCATCCTCGTCCTGAAGGCGTTGGGCCATTTCCGAGGATAGGCCCACAGTATCGACCTTAGCCTTTTGAGCCACGCTTTTCTTTGGCTTCGGGGGATTTGCAGGCGACCCCCTCTTTCTCTTCTTTTCTTTGGAAGGCTTTGAGATCTCTTCTTCACCGGGGGGGGGGGGGGGGTGGGTGGCCGCATAGCAATGGCGTCTCCGAGGCCTGCATAAAGACAAAGTAAGTATTTCACTGAGAAACACAAGTAAACAAACAAGAGAACTCACAGTGGTTTTTAGCCTCCCATCGACCTTCGGCCAGGCCACGCCAGCAGCGCTCCGCATATGAAGAAGTAGAGGCCAGTTTTCGGACCCAACCTTCGAGGTATGGGACCGCACCAGGAAACCAAGCAACAGCTACACCATCGGGAAGGGCTTAGATCAAGAAAAAGATGAAGTCAAAAAAGAGAAGAGGAAGCAGGGTATAAAGTTACTATCGATGAGCATGTACTTACTTTTCATGATCCATTCCTCGGGGAATGGCATCCTCTCAGCAGGAATCAGGTCAGAGGTCCTGGCTCGGACAAATCAGCTCATCCATCCTCGGTCTTTGTCCTCATTGATGCTGGAAAAGAGAGATTTCGAGGATTGGTGTTGTAGCTTTATCAAGCCACTTCGATAAAGGCGAGGGCTATACAGCCCGATCAGATGGTCGAGGGTAAAAGGCATCCCCTCGACCTGGCTCGAGAAGTATCTGATCAAGTTGACAATTCACCAGAATGAAGGGTAGATCTGGCCGAGCGTCACTTGGTATTGTTGGCAAAAATCAAGAATAACTAGATCTGTGGGACCCAGAGCTAGATCTGCGGAACCCAGCTTGAATGGGTAGGTATACGCGCTTAAGTACCCCGCTTTATGAGTAGTGATGTCCTCCTCGGGGGAAGGGATCACTACATCTTTGTTCTACCAGTTGCAGTCCTTTTTCACCTGCTCAAGCTCGTCTTCGGTTATCAAAAAGATGTATCGGGGCATGGGCTCACATCGGCCTGGTGTCGATACACCTTTGAGGTGGCACCACCGTTTTACTTCTGGCCGGCCGCGATGATGAAGAGGTTTTTTTTCTTTTTGGGAAACAGATTTAGATGTTTTAGCCATTATGGTGTAGAAATTCAAAGAGAAATGGTTGATGCTGAAGTAAGGGCAAATTAAAGAGAAGGATGAACTCAAAGAAGTTGAAGAAGCTAATGAGATTTTGAAAACGATTAGAGAAATAACAATTGCAAAAAATTGTGAAGTTAGCCTATTTATAGAAGTCACTTAAGCGTATTGGAAAGCCAAATAGTCGACCGTCAGCCGCCTCCAATTAATAACTTTGGGAACTGCACGAAAGTGACCTTTCACTCACTTCAGCCACTGACATCACGAGATTGACATTGGGACCTGTAAGGCCCCGTGAAAATTTCTACCCAAAACTCGAAGCTCGTAGTGCCAAATTAGGAATACGTGTTAGAAATGTGTAAATTTGGACCCTTTGGACTGATCTATGCACTAAAAAGTCAAGAAATAATATTTTCCAGAAAAGTGCGATTATGCGGTCGAGAATGCGGTCGCATAACAGCTATGCAGACCGCATAATCGCCGCAGAGTGAAATAGTGTGTTGGTCAAATTTGAGGTCAACTATGCGGTCAATTATGCAATCGCATAATCCATATGCGGACCGCATAGTCATCGCTTAATTCCCTTGGGATTTTGTAAGGGGCAGTTCTGCGGTGCATTATGCGACCGCAGAACAGGTACGCGGACCACATTTCTGTCGCATACCCAAACAATGTCTTCAAATTTTGGGGAGCATTTTGCGGTCCATTCCGCGGGCCGCATGTCAGCTTTGCGATCGCAAATACCATCGCAGATCTGAGTCGGGGCTCCTATTTTCTAATTTTTAAAACCCAACCCCATCCTATTACAAACACCCCATCCGACCTTCTCTATGTTATTTTTAATGAAAATAGAGTGAGAAAAGGAGTTCTAGAGAGAGAGGGAGTGACCTTCATCTAATCCCCACCCAAATCTTACCCCAAAATCTTGAAGATTGTCAAGAGAGTTGCTAGGTCTTCACCCTAAAAAGGTAAGAACTTGTTCCATAATCTGTAATTTCGAAATTTCTATTTAAGATAAGTGATTAGCGATTGAGTTCTTGGGTAAAAAGGGCTAATAATCTTGCATGCATAAGAGAAAATGGGGTATGGGGAGGATGAGAACTAAAGAGACAACAATTGGAGTATAACATTGAAGAGATCTCTTTCAAAAAGGGACCTAAGATCACAATGCACACTTGGTGTTTGATAGTATACCTGAACGAGCTAAAATCTTAACCATGTCTCTAATTCTTGGTTCGATTTGTAGTTCTTATACTATAGATTGAAGTGCTAAGAGTCCCAGAGTTTTGTAAGAATTAAGGAAAGCTTTATTGAGGTATGTATGGCTAAAACCCCGTCTTTTAGAAATTGAGCTTCATCGGTGTTTGTGTGAATATTGTAACATTAAAGTTGAATTGTTGCATTGCTTGATTTACATGAATTGGTGTTGTAACCTTAAATGCGTGAAAGGTGAGTCCCAACATGATCAACGTGCTATCTTGATAACTTGAAAGGGGCAAAGAAATGAATTATGTATAGAAATGCTTGGACCTTAAATTTAGATTGAAGTTGCATTGTTGTGCCACCTACGTGAAGTCTTATCTATGCTTACAATTTAAACTGCTCTTGTGTGCACCTACTGTCTTAAATGGCAAAGCTAATATTGAAATTGGGAACGATGTATAATGCGGCCTAGTGCCAAGAATGATGTGATAAGTTGTGGCCCCAAGTGCCTATGAAATGATGTATGTGAAACGAAATGATTAATGAGAAGGGAACAATGCCTTGGTAAGGCGGCCTAGCTGATCGGGCTGAGATCGGACTCCGCTCAAGATAGCGGTGGTATTGTGAATGAATTCCGGAAAAAGGGAAAATGAGATTGTGATTGAAGTATCTGTCTCAAATGAGGCAACCTAGCCGATCGGGTCAAGATCGGATTCCGCTCAAGATAGCGGTGGTATTGTGAACAATGATGAATAGTGTGAAATGCCCCAGACTAAAAGCTATGGAAAAATAATGTGAAAGTTGTATGATTCTTTTATTTGATAATGTGGTGATCGTTTGAAGTTTTGAGTTATACTTGTGATTTCTTATTCTTGTATGAAAGTTCTTTCTAACTAGATGGTGTTTAGTTATACATACTAGTACTATTCCATGGTACTAACGTCCCTTTTGCCGGGGGCGCTATATTTTTAAATGAATGTATGTGGCTCTATAGCGGACAGTGTCGATCGCGCGTAGCGGAGTGTCCTCCTCTCGAAGACTTGGTGATCCCCTTTTTCCTTCAAGGGGTTATGTTGTACATCTTTTGTTGTAGACTTCCACTTTTGAGGTATAGCAGGGGCCTTGTTGCCGACGTTGTCATGATTCGTCTTTTGTATCCATAGAGGCTCCGTAGACGTTGTGTGGGTTACGTATGGGTGTTGGATGGTTTAATGATCTGTGTTATAGCTCTATTCTCTAGTTCGTGTAAGCTATGACTGTATAAAATCTTAGAAACTTAGCCATGGTTTAAGATTTGTGATATAAAAATGAACTAAAAATGTCGAATGCTCGATTTTGCTATTGTCTAATTAATAGAAAGCCGAATTCCTTAATCATATTGAGTTGGGCAGAAAGAGTCAATAAGGCTTGCTCAGTTGGGTTCACTCAATTGAGCGCCGATCGCGCCTCCCGAGGTTGGGGCGTGACTGGACCGAGGCGTCGGAGCATCGAAGATCAAATCATTTCTTATCGACCTACTCTAAGAAACGCGGGGACTATCTGTATACGGTCAAGATCGTATTCCTTCGATCTATAGGCTCGAGGGGTCGCCTTAAGCCCGAGTTCATGCAAGGTCGAGTTCGAGCCCGATGGATCAGACTCGAGCGCGAAGATAGGATGCAATGCTCGAGGATCGGAGTGCGATGAATACCGAAGCCGAGTACGCTCGACCTCGAAATAATGCCGCTATGGATTTCTAACAGAATGAGCGAGATTCATGCCACGTCCACAAAATCATGGCGTAAATCCCGCAATAGAATTGTACTATTCCGTACTAGGCGGTTAGACAGTTGTACCAATAATATTCCTTACTGTAAATAGAAATGTACCTTATTTAGGGTTTCCCTATAATATAAAAGGCACCCAAATCATTTGTAACATCATCTAATCATTGGCAAAGAATATACTATCCTACTTTTTTCGCTTATTGTTTATCAGAGCGGTCATTTTGCTTTATTGTTCTTAGTTCATCTCGAGGTCACTAAGCTCGAGGTCGATACTGCTAAGCAATATGTCACGACCCGGATTTCCCACCATCGGGAGTCGTGATGGCGCCTACTATCGGAGCTAGGCAAGCCAAGCCTTTTAACATTCCCTGATTTCACCTCAACAAGAACAATATAAATATAACGAGTCATTTAAATTAAAACGGAAGTCTTAAAACACAGATAACTGAAAAACCCAAAATGCGGAAGTTTAACATTTCTCTACCCAAGACTGGTGTCACTATCTCACGAACTACTAAGGAGTGCTACAAACAAGACTGAATAGAAATACATAAGTGTCTGTCTCGGTACAATGAAAACAAACTGAAAACATAGAAAGGGACTCCGGCCTGCGAACGCCAGCTAGGCTACCTCGTAAGTCCTTGGACTGAAGTCAGCTCCCGATCAATATCCTACTGCTGTGGTCCAAAAGCTGCTCCGGTACCGTGATCTGTGCAAAAGAGCACAGAAGTGTAGCATCAGCAGAACCGACCCCATGTGCTGGTAAGTGCCTGGCCTAACCCCGGTGAAGTAGTGACGAAGCTAGACAGGACTACCAAACCAACCTGTGCAGTTCAATATATATATATATATATATACATATATATATATATATGCCTGACCTAACCCCGGTGAAGTAGTGACGAAGCTAGACAGGACTACCAAACCAATATATGCAGTTCAATATATATATATATATATATATATATATATATATATATATATATATATATATATATATATATATATGTATAATAAAAGGAAAGAACAAAGAAATTAAACAGTTAAGGGGGAGGGGAGCATACTATGGGGGA
>NW_017670633.1:512283-521012 GCF_001879085.1 Nicotiana attenuata
AACAGAGAGAGATATGAAGCTCCCGCAAGCATGTCATGTTATTAAATCTGCATTAACACAACGGAAAATAAAAAGAGAAAGAAGAAAAAAGGGACAAGATTAGCAAGAGACATTCATTGATGATGAAATATGATTTCATTTATTTGAATATTAAAAAAAATAGAAGGATTTACATCAAGAATGTAAGACAGTAAGTAAAAACATTCGGATGACACACTGAAATAACTCGAAAAAAAAAAAAGAAGATAGCAGACGGCTACCGAGACTCCGTCTGATAGGGAAAGTTTCTGGGTTGGCGCCCGATTTTTTTTTGTTTCTCTTCTGCCACTGGCAATGGCTACTATGGCTTTCAATGCTGGATCAATTCCCAATCATAAAATCATCCCGAGCAGGCAATGTCTATTGCTCAATCTGGTAAAGTCACCCATATTTGCCTTCATTTTTTTTTATTTTTCACCGTCAACTTGCCTACTTGCCTTTTCGTGACCTTGGATCACAACAGTGGTGCTTGTTCCAATTTGTTGAGAAGATGCTTTTACTTCCGAGGGATCTTGGATTGTTTCGTGACTCGCCGCATGGCAAACCAACAAACTGACCACCTTTAATTAGTTTTTATTTCAAAACAACAAGTAATGTTAGAATAAACACTCTCTCGTTTTTTTTTCTTTTTTTTTTACCACTTTATTCTTCTTTTTTTTTTCAAAATGTTCGATCGAACCCCGATGTAGTTGCCTACGTATCATGTGGAGACATGGAATCAGATCTTGCGGTAGTTCGGGAGATCAGAACTGAAGTAAACTAAACTAACTCTTTTTTTTCCTTTTTCTTTTTCTTATGTGAATTCAAGACTATCAGAACTTCTACAAATAAGGAAAATATTTTTGGGTTTTGAATTTATTTTTATTTTTTTGAATATAAGGGCTTCTAAGAAGAAGAAAAATATTTGGATTTTTAAATTTGATGTCTCAAAGAAAAACATCTAAAGAAGGAATTAAAAGAAAAATAATTTTTGAATTTTAAAATTGAGGGCCGGAACCCGATGAGGTTTGCCTACGTATCTCACATCCGATGAGAATCAGACCCGCGTAGTTCGTATATATTTTCAGGAATAGGATGACACTTTTTTTTTTTTTGAAACATTCAGGCTTATTTTTGATAAATTTTTTTTTGGGTGAATACCGAGAAGACTTTTTTTTAACATGGTAAAATTTTCTCTCCTATTTTCTCCCTCTGGTTTTTCCTCAATTTTTAATTTTTGTTTTTATTTATATATATTATTTTAGAAACCGGTCAACATGCACAAGCCGAATCAAATATAATGCACAAGTAGCACATAAGATGCATCAGGATGGTCTTGCAATCTCGTGGGTACACCTGTCCTAGACAGACCCAACCCCTGTGTTGAGTCCCAAAGTCGAATGCACATGATGCAAACAAACGTTCCTACTAGGGATCGACATGAGGCTAATGTTATTCTAGGTGTAAATCCTAGGGGGAGTGTTTTAGACCTGGCTTACCCAAGCGGACAGCTCGAGCCGAGGTGGGGGCAACGTACCGGGAGCATGAAAGCCTATCCGGCCTAGTTTACTTGACCCAGCCTCGTTCTAAATGGTATGACTTCTAACAAAAAAAGTGGGCCACCCGCCGTGTGCACCGTAAATTCAGAAAGACTCAGAAGGGAGGCGTAAGAAGACAGTTTAATACAATTTAAATAATATTAAAGGCGGTAAATAAGAGGCAATTAGCACATTAGGCCCAAAAATATAGTAATAACATCAAATTAATAAAGCTAAGTAATAAATCACATTACAAGCTCGAATTTCTAAAACCCTGAACATCAGTTTTGGGTTATAGTCCCCAGCAGAGTCGCCATAGCTGTCACACCTCTTTTTATCCCGAGGGATATGAAAGGAAGGAGTTTTTCCAATTAAAGTGACATTAATCGAAATGGGATATTTATTTAATCAGAGTCGCCACTTGGAATAATTTAATTGGTGTCCCAAGTCACCGGTTTATTTTAAAATCCCAAATCGAGGAAGTTTTATTTTAAAAAAAAATCTGCGAACACCAGAAATTCTAGATAAGGAATTCTGTTAACCGCGGGAGAAGGTGTAAGGTATTCTCGGGTTCCGTGGTTCTAGCACGGTCGCTTAACGATTTATACTTGGCTTAAATTGTTTCACTACTCTTTTTAGGACCTATGTGCATTTATCTTTTTACCGCTTTTAAATCACTTGAATTATTCTTAATTAAAGAATCGAGTTACGCGTACGTATACTCATTTCCTTTGGCGGCGCCAAAAATTATGTCACGCGTAGGTGTCCACAATTAATCACGCTTTATTAGATTAAGAAGTTAGGCCGAAGTTGCGCGAACGCATACCTCGGTTTTAATGTTGGAAATCATAATTATTTTACGCGAACGTATACATAATCACGATAATTTGATTAATTAAGAGCACGCCTGAACAAGCTGTTACCATAACCTAATCAAACTGATCCTCTACTGCCCATACCTCTAAACTTATATTGATGGTAAAATTAGGAATAGTAGCGGTGGAGTTCTATGATATTTTGAGAGTAAATATTGGCAATAATACTTGAATACTAATAGAAACAAATGACATGATTAAATAAAAAATCAAATTAATTATAGGATAATCAATCATGTAACTCTTGTCTCCCATTTGGTATAAAATATATACATCAATATTAATTTAAACCCTAAGATAATAAAAATATCACTAGAAAATTGTCTTACCCTCCTTCTCACTCCCTTCTTCGGTGTTGAAAAGGCCAATAATGTTATTCCCGGTTTTGTATATATTTAGTAGTATTATATTATTTTCTCTAGCCAAGCCATTCAACCCCATTGCATGTATATATTTTTTTTATACATTATAATGTGCACAGAAATAAACTTTTTATTATAATAGCCAAATAAAAATAAGATTTTGTTCACTTGCTAAGTAGCCAAAAACATAATTCCATAACACAAACTCTTATATTTTCCTTTAGCCATTATGCATATTAAACTAAAGACAGTGGAAACCAATTCTCGACTACCATGGAACAAATAGGTAAAAAAGAAAAACTTCTCATAATGCAATCAAATACAGCGATAATAACCAAGAAACGTCACACTATACCCAGTTTCAAACACTTCTTTATAATCACCAATACACACGCTGGACTCGCCGGAAAAAGATCTCGAGCAGGACCTCTTGAAACTCTCGCGAAACGGGAACGAGGTTGGGATTCTGGCTGAGGAGCACGTTTTTGGACTGCTTTTGCTGGGTTTATGGTGAAAGAGAGCTCGCCGAAAGTGGTGAAATTCCGACGAGGCAGCAAGCTAACAAATCTGCTCTTGCGTTTTCTGTTGAAAAAGATGAGTTCTCTTGATTTTCTAATTCTTCAAGAAGAAGAAGACGCCATCGTTTTTTCCTTTTTTTTTTTGATGGAGAGGGGTCTTTTTGGTTTTAGAAAGAGGGAAAATCGCTGCCTTCCTCTTGTATCTTGTGTGTCCCCTTCAAGGTATTCTTCTCCCCTCTTTATAAAGAAGAATGAAGGTGGTTATATGGAGATGTGGGTGTGAGTGTGGGATCATGGGTAGAAGACGTGAGCAAAGTGGGGAAAATGGGGAGTTGGGATCAGATTTTGCTCTCTCTTTTTTTTTCGTTAGTTTTTTTTATTATTATTGTTATTATTTTTTAATCCATCTTATTAAATAAAAAAAAAGTAAATACATAGATATATATATATATATATATATATATATATATAATATATATATAATATATATATATATATATATATATATATATATATATATATATATATATATCAACCGACTTACTTTTAGACTTAAAGAAAACTATATAAATAAGAGGACCCAATATTTATACTAAAGTTTAAATAATACTAAGAAAGATTCTCTAGCTTACTTATTAAAATTCTAATTAAAAGAAACTATTTATATTTTTTGTAAATTTTCTTTTTCTCTTTACAAATAACAACAAAATATTCTATAAGTATATGAAATAATATATATATATATATATATATATATATATAAGCACATACAAGAACCCACGGTCATGCTAGATGTGAACACCTAATTTTTTACCACACCCAAATTTTATTGTATTTTAATGTAAATATTGCTTGTAGGTCTAATCTTATATATATATATATTATATATATATATATATATATATATATATATATATATTAAGATTATGAGGACTAATTATGAATTGTAAATTCTTTGTAGCGTTGGCTCGAACGATAAAAAGACTGAAAGAAATAGAAAGAGATATGATTAATCCCTTGCCGGGATGGTTTGAGTATATTGATTATCTCCCTTGCCGGGATGTGAAAGTAATGTTGTTGCTCCTTGCCGGGATTTAGCTGTTAATTGTGTAATTCCTTGCCGGGACATTTCTTATTATTTGTTAATCCCCTCGCCCCGTTTGGTTGTGATTACTGTTTGGGTGAGGAAGAGTGATAATGCACGATGGGTCATTCCGTGCCATATTTTGATTATATTTGCACGAAGGGTCATTCCGTGCCATGTTTTGATTATATTTGCACGAAGGGTCATTCCGTGCCATGATTTGAGAGTATGAGAGGGAAAGCACGAAGGTTGATGCCGTGCACTTTACTTGATTACTTTTGGTGAGGATGAGAGTAAAAGCACGAAGGTTCATGCCGTGCAACTGTTGACTTTCCTGCTCTCATTAATTATTGTTATTGCCCTGTTGCTTACTTAAATTGTTGACTTTATATCCGGACTGTATTTCCCCCATAAGTAGGGAGCATCAAGTTTCAATCCAAAGTCACTGGTAGAAGCAAGTCAAGAATCAAGACAAGACTCCAGATGGCATTTAGATAGGAATTTTGTAACTCTTAGATTTCAAGAGTATGTAATTTTCTTTTCATTTTGATGTAATAGTAGGAACCGCGGATTGGAACCTCGATGGAACTTCACTCGACTCTCCCTCTAAGAATACTCCATCACTCTTCTTTCACTTGAACTACACGTGACCTGATTCCCTTACAATCAGGGATATGTAGGCTGTCTAAAACCAAGGCTCGATCACATATTTTTTGTTTTATCTTCTTTTTCTTTTTAAATAATGGGGAGGTCAAAAATCAGTCACCGTGTTCATTTTTCTTTGCCTGAAAACTCTTCATGTTTCCAAGCAAAGAGGGGCATGCTATGAACACCTAATTTTTTACCACACCCAAATTCTATTATATTTTAATGTAAATATTTCTTGTAGGTCTAATCTTATATATATATGTATGTATTCATATACTTATAGAATATTTTGTTGTTATTTGTAAAGAGAAAAAGAAAATTTACAAAAAATATATATAGTTTCTTTTAATTAGAATTTTAATAAGTAAGCTAGAGAATCTTTCTTAGTATTATTTAAACTTTAGTATAAATATTGGGTCCTCTTATTTATATAGTTTTCTTTAAGTTTAATAGTAAGTCGGTTGATATATATATATAGAGAGAGCTATGTATTTTACTTTCTTTTTATTTAATAATATGGACTAAAATAATAATAATAATAATAAAATAAAATAAAAAACTAACGAAAAAAAAAGAGAAAGAGAGAGAGCAAAATCTGATCCCAACTCCCCATTTTTCCACTTTGCTTACGTCTTCTACCCATGATCCCACACTCACACCCACATCTCCATATAACCACCTTCATTCTTCTTTATAAAGAGGGGAGAAGAATACCTTGAAGGGGACACACAAGATACAAGAGGAAGGCAGCGATTTTCCCTCTTTCTAAAACCAAAAAGACCCCTCTCCATCAAAAAAAAAAGGAAAAACGATGGCATCTTCTTCTTCTTGAAGAATTAGAAAATCAAGAGAACTCATCTTTTTCAACAGAAAACGCAAGAGCAGATTTGTTAGCTTGTTGCCTCGTCGGAATTTCACCACTTTCGGCGAGCTCTTTTTCACCATAAATCCAGCAAAAGCAGTCCAAAAACGTGCTCCTCAGCCAGAATCCCAACCTTGTTCCCCATTTCGCGAGAGTTTCAAGAGGTCCTGCTCGAGATCTTTTCCGGCGAGTTCCAGCGTGTGTATTGGTGATTACAAAGAAGTGTTTGAAACTGGGTATAGTGTGACGTTTCTTGGTTATTATCGCTGTATTTTATTGCATTATGAGAAGTTTTTCTTGTTTTACCTATTTGTTCCATGGTAGTCGAGAAATGGTTTCCACTGTCTTTAGTTTAATATGCATAATGGCTAAAGGAAAATATAAGAGTTTTGGTTATGGAATTATGTTTTGGCTACTTAGCAAGTGAACAAAATCTTATTTTTATTTGGCTATTATAATAAAAAGTTTATTTCTGTGCACATTATAATGTATAAAAAAAATATATACATGCAATGGGGTTGAATGGCTTGGCTAGAGAAATAATATAATACTATTAAATATATACAAAACCGGGAATAACATTATTGGCCTTTTCAACACCGAAGAAGGGAGTGAGAAGGAGGGTAAGACAAGTTTCTAGTGATATTTTATTATCTTAGGGTTTAAATTAATATTGATGTATATATTTTATACCAAACGAGAGACAATGAGTTACATGATTGATTTTCCTATAATTAATTTGATTTTTTATTTATCATGTCATTTGTTTCTATTAGTATTCAAGTATTATTGCCAATATTTACTCTCAAAATATCATAGAACTCCACCGCTACTATTCCTAATTTATACCATCAATATAAGTTTAGAGGTATGGGCCAGTAGAGGATCAGTTTGATTAGGTTAGAGGTAACAGCTTGTTCAGGCGTGCTCTTAATTAATCAAATTATCGTGATTATGTATACGTTCGCGTAAAATAATTATGATTTCCAACATTAAAACCGAGGTATGCGTTCGCGCAACTTCGGCCTAACTTTCTTAATCTTAATAAAGCGTGATTAATTGTGGACACGTACGCGTGACATAATTTTTGGCGCGCCAAAGGAAATGAGTATACATACGCGTAACTCGATTCTTTGATTAAGAATAATTCAAGTGATTTAAAAGCGGTAAAAAGATAAATGCACATAGGTCCTAAAAATGATTAGTTAAATAATTTAAGCCAAGTATAAATCGTTAAGCGACCGTGCTAGAACCACGGAACCCGAGAATTCCTAACACCTTCTCCCGGGTTAACAGAATTCCTTATCTAGAATTTCTGGTTCGCAATTTTTTTTTTTTAAAATAAAACTTCCTCGATTTGGGATTTAAAATAAACCGGTGACTTGGGACACCAATTAAATTATTCCAAGTGGCGACTCTGATTAAATAAATATCCCATTTCGATTAATGTCACTTTAATTGGAAAAACTCCTTCCTTTCATATCCCCTCGGGATAAAAAGAGGTGTGACACTAGACACCGGTGTATAGATACTCGTCACCATGCCTATACACCGTACTCAACATTTAGCAATTAGCAAACAACACTCTAATCCTGTTTCCTCAAGCCAAAGTTAGATCAAACACTTACCTCGGTCCAAAGAGTAGCAATCAATCCTCAAATACCGCCTTTCCTCTACAATACGACTCCGAAACAATGATATCTAGGCATAATTAATTCAATAATATCAATAAAGACTCAATGGCAACATCCCATAGCCTAGATATGAATTTCCTAGCATTCTTCTAAAAATACCAAAATTCGACACCGGTCCCACATGGTCCAAACACGAGGCTCGGACCAAAATCCAATCACCCATAACCCCACGAGTTCAAATATGCAATTTGTTTTAAGATTCGACCCCAAATTGAGGTTGAATCACCCAAAATTCTCAAACCCTAACTCTACCCAAAACCCCTAATTTCTACTTTCATTTCATGTATTAGGCCTAGGAATTCACTAATTAATGAAGAAAAAACGAAGGAATTAGGTGGGGAATTACTTACCCAAGTGACCTTGAAGAAGGGAGGCTTCAATAAGGTCCTAAGGCTTGAAGGAGAAGGGAGCCCGTGAGAAAAAGTGAAGAAATCCCGTATGCTACTGTTCTGTTTTAAAAATAATCACTGAAGGATTTAACCCTACGCAATCACGACACAGGGGACGCGTTCGCGATGAAGAGGAACTGGGGGCATCGCGTTCGCGATGGGGAGATGTGAACGCGAAGAAGGAAAACTTGGGGGGGGGGGTCCGGAGGGGCAGGCCTACGCGAACGCGAGGGGTTAGGACGCGAACGCGGTGGAGGGGGGAATAGAACTACGCGAACGCGGGAAGGGGCCGCGAACGCGTAAGAGGGAAACGACAAGCACTGCGAACGCGAGCCTGAGGCCGCGTTCGTGAAGAACAAAATACCTGGGCAAAAATTGCAGAAAATCTGCCAACTTTCCAAGTTCAAAAACACCCGGAACCACCTCCAAATCACTCCCGAGCCCTCGGGGCTCCTAACCAAACACACACACTAACTCAATAACATCATAAGAACTAACTCGAGCGATCAAACCGCCAAAATAACATCAAAATCATTGAATCAAACTCCAAAATCATCATTTTTCATTCTAACTTCATAAACTTCAAACTTTAGATATTTAGGTCCGAAACACGTCAAATGACGTCCGATTTCGACCAAACTTTACAGAAAGCGCTTAACACATATTTAAGACTTGTTCCGGGCGTCGGAACCAAAATACGAGCCCGATACCATAGTCTTTTAATCAATTTTCATTTCTATT
>NW_017670633.1:522742-526238 GCF_001879085.1 Nicotiana attenuata
ATGATCCAAATAGCATCAAACTTCTTCCGAGTCATCGGAAGTCCAGTAACGAAATCCATGGCAATCCTCTCCCACTTCCACTCGGGAAGCTCAATCCTCTGAAACAAACCACCAGGCCTCTGATGCTCATACTTGACCTGCTGACAGTTCAAACACCGAGCCACATATGCAACGATATCTTTCTTCATCCTACGCCACCAATAATGCTGCCGCAAGTCCTGGTACATCTTCGCGGCGCCCGGGTGAATAGAATACCGAGAACTATGGGCCTCCGCTAAGATCAACTCTCGAATCCCATCGACATTGGGCACACAAACTCGCCCCTGCAATCTCAAAACACCATCATCATCTAAAGCCACCTTCGAGGCACCTCCACGCTGCACCATGTCTCTCAGGACACACAAATGGGGACCATCAAACTGCCGATCACGGATACGCTCCAATAATGAAGAACAAGCAACCGTGCAAGCTAACACTCGGCTAGGTTCAAAAATATCCAACCTCACAAACCGATTGGCCAAAGCCTGAACATCCAAAGCAAGCGGTCTCTGGCTGACCGGAATATAAGCAAGACTACCCATGCTGGCAGACTTCCTACTCAATGCATCGGCCACCACATTGGCTCTCCCCGGGTGATACAAAATAGCAACATCATAATCCTTCAACAACTGCAACCACCTCCTCTGCCTCAAGTTCAACTCCTTCTGACAAGTACTGCAGACTCTTGTGATCAGTGTACACCTCACACGTCACACCATATAGGTAATGCCTCCAAATCTTCAGAGCACGAACAATGGCCGCCAACTCTAGATCATGAAACGGATAATTCTTCTCGTGGATCTTCAACTGCCTCGAAGCATAAGCAATGACTCTGCCATCCTGCATCAATACTGCACCAAGCCCAATACGGGAAGCATCACAATAAACTGTATAAGGCCCTGAGCCTGTGGGCAAAACCAATATCGGTGCCGTAGTCAGAGCTGTCTTGAGCTTCTGAAAGCTCGCCTCACACTCATCTGACCATCTGAACTGGGCACCCTTCTGGGTCAATCTGGTCATCGGGGCTGCTATAGATGAAAATCCCTCCACGAACCGACGGTAATAACCTGCTAACCCCAAGAAACTCCGAATCTCAGTAGCTGATGCTGGTCGAGGCCAGTTCTTGACTGCCTCAATCTTCTTCGGGTCCACCTGAATACCCTCTGCTGATACAACGTGACCCAGAAATGCAACCGAACTCAACCAGAACTCACACTTCGAGAACTTAGCATATAACTGACTATCCTTCAGAGTCTGAAGAACCACTCTGAGGTGCTGCTCGTGCTCCTCCTGGCTGCGGGAGTACACCAGAATATCATCAATAAAGACTATCACGAACAAGTCCAAATAAGGCCTGAACACTCGGTTCATCAACTCCATAAATGCTGCTGGGGCATTGGTCAACCCAAATGACATGACCAAAAACTCATAATGCCCATACCGAGTGCGGAATGCTGTCTTAGGGACATCAGACGCCCTAATCCTCAGCTGATGGTAGCCAGATCTCAAGTCTATCTTTGAAAACACCTTTGCACCCTGAAGCTGGTCAAACAAATCATCAATCCTCGGCAGTGGATACTTGTTCTTTATCGTCACTTTGTTCAATTGCCGGTAATCAATGCACATCCTCATCGAACCATCCTTTTTCTTCACAAATAACACCGGCGCACCCCAAGGCGAAACACTAGGTCTGATAAAACCCTTCTCTAGCAAATCCTGCAACTGGTCCTTTAACTCCTTCAACTCTGGCGGGGCCATGCGATACGGCGGAATGGAAATGGGTTGAGTGCCCGGAGCCAGATCAATACAGAAATCAATATCCCTGTCGGGCGGCATACCCGGCAGGTCTGAAGGGAAAACCTCGGGGAACTCCCGAACAATAGGAACAGAATCGATAGAAGGAACCTCTGCGCTGGAATCGCGAACATACGCCAGATAAGCTAAACACCCGTTCTCGACCATGCGTCAAGCCTTCACATATGAGATAACACTGCGAGTGGCATGACCTGGGGTCCCTCACCACTCCAAACGGGGCAAATCTGGTAAAGCCAAGGTCACGGTCTTGGCGTGACAAGCCAAGATAGCATGATACGGGGACAACCAATCCAACCCTAATATTACATCGAAATCCACCATGTCTAAGATTATTAAATAACACGGGTCTCAAGACCCTCAAACACTACCACACAGGAACGATGAACTCGGTCGATCACTATAGAATCACCCACCGGTGTAGATACATAAACAGGAATACCCAAAGCATCACTAGGCATAGCCAGGTAGGGTGCAAAATAGGACGACACATATGAATACGTAGACCCAGGGTCAAATAGCACTGAAGCATCCCTATCACAGACCAGAATAGTACCTGTAATAACTGCATCTGAAGACTCAGCCTCTGGCCTGGCTGGAAGAGCATAACACCGGGGCTGGGCCCCACCTCCCTGAACCATATCTCTGGGACGATCGGCTGCTGGCTGGCCTCTACCTCTGGCGGTCCGAGCTCCACCTCTATGATCTCTACCTCCACCTCTATGGCCTCTACCCCCGCCTCTAGCTGGCTGGGCGGTCTGTGGATCACCTGATGCCTGTATCATAGGACGAGGACCCTGCTGCTGTGACTGAGCACCCCTCAACCTCGGGCAAGCCCTCCTGATGTGACCATACTCACCACACTCATAGCACCCGCCTGAATGCTGCAGCTGAGAAGGCTGTGACTGACCCTGTCGGCCTGAATGCCCACCCCGAAAACTCTAAGTGGTGGGGCACTGATGGGTGCTGATGGGGAACTGTGAAACTGCTGGTGAGAATAATGCGGCTGAGAACCACGACCCTCTGAAGTACCATGAGAGACCTGGAGGGCTGACTGAAAGGGCCTCGGAGGATGGCCTCTACCATAAGAATCTCCACCTCCAGACGAGGTACCACTGAATCTACCTGCATGACGGGGCCTCTTATCTAACCCGTGACCACCTCCCCGTGCAAGAGCCATCTCAACTCTACGGGCCGCATTGGCTGCCTCCTGAAAAGAAATCTCACCACCAGCTCCCATAGCCATCTGGAGACGGATCGGCTGGATCAACCCATCAATAAACCTCCGCACCCTCTCTCGCTCTATGGGGAGTATAACAATAGCATGGCGTGCCAGATCAATGAACCGAGTCTCATACTGCGTGACTGTCATAGAGCCCTGCTGGAGGCGCTCGAACTGCCTGCGAAGTGCCTCTCGCTGAGTAACTGGGAGAAACTTCTCCAAAAACAACTCTGCAAACTGGTCCCAAGTCAATAATGGCGACCCTGCTGGTCTGGATAAAAAATAGTCCCTCCACCAAGTCTTGGCGGATCCTGCTAGTTAGGGGTGTTCACGGTTCGGTTTGGTCGGTTTTTGATTAAAACAAACCAAACCAACTTTAATGGTTTTAAAACTTTAAACCGTAAACAAACCAATTAAATACAA
>NW_017670633.1:526263-529534 GCF_001879085.1 Nicotiana attenuata
ATTTTGTTTTGGAATGATGATGATATAAGTTGAGTTTAAAAAAAAAAGTGAGGACTCGTATCGATGACTCCAAAATTGTTAGAGAGTGAGGCGTAATTATTGTCGTCGAATATCTCTTTAATGATTTGTCGTCGAAAGACCAACAAATCATTAGAATCAATGCAAATATAGCTAATGATATAAGGAAGAAAAATACGTATGCATGGAGCTATTTAATTTATTGGACGAGGAAATTTGAATATTGCATGGAAGTGGGACATATTTAAGCTATATATCATCAATTCCATAGTTGATTCACTTTGTTGTTTGTGGTCCCGTACTACTCATATACATATCGCGCATTGCACAATTCCTATAAGATTTGCAAGTGGACCACCATCACATATATACAACATTAAATTATTGGAAGAATAACCCTATTTGGTCACTTATATAGGCACGGTTCTCTTTTTCTCTTTAATATATATATATATATATATATATATATATATATATGGTTTAATAAGTTAATAAGTTGGCTACTCGAATTTTCACTTTAATAATGTTTTTGCGATTGTTCAACTACGAAATACATATAATTTTAAAGACAATTTATGTTGTCACTAATTAAATCTAATAGTTAGCGACTAATAGCCCGTTTGGCCAAGCTCCAAAAATCAGCTTATTTTGAAAAGTATTTTTTTTCAAAAGTACTTTTCTCAAAAGTGCTTTTTTTCAAAAGTGCTTTTCTCAAAAGTACTTTTGGTGAAAGCAGTTTGTGTTTGGCTAATTAGTTTGAAAAGCACTTCTGAGCAGCAATTAGTGTTTGGCCAAGTTTTAAAAAACTGCTTCTAAGTGTATTTTTTAAAAAAGTGCTTCTCAAAAAAGTGCTTTTGGAGAGAAGCTACTTTTTTCTGCTTCTCCAAAACTGCTTCTGCTTCTCCTCAAAAGCACTTTTTTTCCTTCCAAAAGCTTGGCCAATGTGACGACCCAAAGGGTCATCACCGGATTTCTCTTTTTCCGTGCTTCCGAGGCCTTGAAAACCTTACCTTTAGTTGCCTCGATTTGCATGGCAGTCCGGGCGCGTAGCCGGAAGGATTATATGTTAAATTCTGTGAAATTTTTTAAAATGTGGCTTTAAAATGATTAAAGTTGACTTCGATTAATATTTTTGGTAAACGGACCCGGACCCGTGAATTGACGGTCCCGGAGGGTCCATAGAAAAATATGGGACTCGGGCATGTGCCCGGAGTCGAAATCCGAGGTCTAGAACCCGAGGAAAAGAATTTTTTTGTGAAATTGTTTTTCTGGAATTATTAAGGAAAATGGAAATGAAAATTGATTAAAAGACTATGGTATCGGGCTCGTATTTTGGTTCCGACGCCCGTTACAAGTCTTAAATATGTGTTAAGCACTTTCTGAAAAGTTTGGTCGAAATCGGACGTCATTTGACGTGTTTCGGACCTAAACATCTAAAGTTTGAAGTTTATGAAGTTAGAATGAAAAAAAAGTGATGATTTTGAGGTTTGATTCCTCGTTTATGATGTTATTTTGGCGATTTGATCGCACGGTTAAGTTCGTAGGATGTTGTTGAGTTAGTGTGTGCGATTGGTTAGGAGCCCCGAGGGCTCGGGAGTGTTTTCCGAGGTGTTCGGGGTGTTTTTAAACTTAGAATGATAGCAGATTTTTCTGCAATTTTTGCTCAGATAATTGCTTCTTCGCGTTCGCAGCACTCAGCTCGCGTTCACGTACCAGTGGGCTTTCCCTTCTTCGCATTCGCGGACGAGTCCCCGCGTTCGCGTAGCCTTGGTTTCCCCTTCACCGCGTTCGCGAGCCCATCTCGCGTTCGCTTACAAGCAAATCCCGGACCCAGCCCCATCCTTCTATGCGTTCGCGACTAGCATCTCGCGTTCGCGATGCTTTGACTCATCTACCCTTCGCGAACGCGGCCCCCTTCCCGCGAACGCGAAGGGCATTTTTGCCCAGTGATTTTTAAAGCTCAAAAACAGACCAGTGACGGGATTATTCCCAAATTTCACACGAGCTCTTCTTCTCCACAGCCCCTAGGTGACTTTTAGAGCGATTCTTCACCAAAGCTTCTTGGGTAAGTATTTTCTAACTCGTTTTCTTCATTTTCTATCATCATTTATCAAATTCCTAGACCTAAATCATGTAACTTAAGGTGTAAATTGGGGGAAAAGGGTAGAATTAGGGCTTTTCAATTTTCTTTGATTTAGACCTCGTTTTGGGGTCGAATTTGAAAATAAATTGTATATTCGGGCTCGTGGGGGAATGGGTGACATGGAATTGGTTCAAACCTCGGGTTTTGACCAAGCGGGCCCGGGGTCGATTTTTAGAATTTTGGGTAGAAAGCTTATAAATTCAAATTTAGGCATTGGATTTAGTTTGTTTAGCTATTATTAATATTGTAAAGTCATTATTTCATAGATTTGACTGAGTTGGAGACGAATTCGAGGGGTAAAGCTATACTAGAGACTTGAGTTGATTTTGGAGCATTTGAGGTAAGTGTTTGATCTAACTTTGGCTTGAAGGAATAGGATTAGAGTGTTATTATTTGCTAATTGTTAAATGATCGAGTACGGTGTATAGGCATGGTGACGAGTATCTATACACCGGTGTCTAGCATGACCGTGGGTCCTTGTATGTACTTATCCTGATATTGTTATGACTCTTCCATGATAAGTGATGAATTCTATGCAATGTGAAGAGTATGAGGACTACTTATGAATTGTAAATTCTTTGGAGCGTTGGCTCGAACGATAAAAAGACTATTGAGTAAGAAATGAAAGAAATAGAAAGTGATATGATTAATCTCTTGCCGGGATGGTTTGAGTATATTGATTATCTCCCTTACTGGGATGTGAAAGTATTGTTGTTGCCCTTGCGGGATTTAGCTGTTAATTGTGTAATTCCCTTGCCGGGACATTTCTTATTATTTGTTTATCCCCTCGCCCCGTTTGGTTGTGGTTACTGTTTGGGTGAGGAAGAGTGATAATGCACGAAGGGTCATTCCGTGCCATGCTTTGATTATATTTGCACGAAGGGTCATTCCGTGCCATATTTTGATTATATTTGCACGAAGGGTCATTCCGTGCCATGTTTTGATTATATTTGCACGAAGGGTCATTCCGTGCCATGTTTTGATTATATTTGCACGAAGGGTCATTCCGTGCCATGTTTTGATTATTTATGCACGAAGGGACATTCCGTGCTCTGATTTGATTATAATTGCACGAAGGATCATTCCGTGCCATGTTTTGATTATATTTTA
>NW_017670634.1:0-10354 GCF_001879085.1 Nicotiana attenuata
ACTGGTGATCCCACGTCACCCAATCCACTTAAGCCTGAGACCCATCTCAACTAAAATTTAACCTTTCTTATCTATACCAATAGGCCTTTCAAGCTCAGAATTCGTCACCTTTCCTCCGTTTCCAAAAAAGCCCGATCCTTAATCATATCGGTATCAAGTGCAACAGCTACTTCAATACAAGCCAACACACGACAGGTATATAACCAACACACATGACACATCACACATAGGCACCAATAAATTCCTGTAGGCAATATTGCCTGAGATTCAAACCGTGTACCGACCATAAGCCTCATATTCTAATTAGGAACTCTTTTCAAAACTCCACAACACTGGCGTGATACAATAACCACAATAACGACATTAACAAAACACCCCGATAACCAAATCTCAGCCAACACCAACGGGTACCACCCACAAGTAAAACTCAAGAAGCATAGAACGAAAATGACTGATTATGAGAAGGAAACACATAAGGGTAACATAACAAACAAATCAAAACTAGCACAATTCTTCCTAAAAACACAATCGACAAAACATCTAACAAGGAGGAATTGAAAGCATATAAAAGAACTCACAAGGATTTATACTTATATACTCTCACCCGCAGTACCACAACCCGATCTCAACATATTAAACCACCTGAAATACGAGGGTCCCGCCCTCAATGACTGATCACATGTAGGGCACACATCGGGCCCATTAGAGACTCCACTAGATCAATTATCCGTCTCAATTTACAAACAGAGTGGTCCCACACGGTGTGGAGAATAGAAAATCACAGCTTGTAACCAAGGATACTCAGAAATCACATCAAACCTTATCGAAACGGGACAACAGAATTTACTACTAGCTCATAACCCTCGGAAAGCTAGAAACAGACGACTAGACACGGCTATCACTCATAGAACCTCTCGAACAGAATAATCACTGTAAACAAATTTGACAACTCATGAAGCGCTCCATAAATGGTAACAACAAAGGGAAACTCACCCCCGACAAGCAAAATTGTGATGAAATACGATAGTGCCCCTCGTATTAACCAACTTGAATTCGTACTACCTGGATGACATTAGTTGGCGTACCGGCTCTCAAGTCTTACTATATGAAACACAATTAAACGGAGCCGGGCCTCCCCCTTTTGGGCGCCCCTACCTTACCCTGAATTTACCTCCCGCTGGTGGGACACACGGTCCGAAGTCTGGGACAATCTCTCACCATTGTGGCTAGTATTCTCCACACTCAAAGCAACCCTCTCTCATGGCAAGGCGGTGGGACTGTGCGATACGGGTACTCTGAGACCCATGGACACCTGATGTACCATTGCAAAGCTGAAGCCGGCGAACTAACTGGCTGACCGAAAACCTCTTACCATGACGCACCCTGCCTCCAAAATAAGGACCAGTTAATATCTCACGGTCTACGGGCCTCCTCGCCCTCTCAAGGCTCTCCCTTGATCTCGTCTGCTCTCTCTTCTCATGACCCTTGCCTGACCCTCTCTCATCTCTAGCATGCATTACCCTCTATCTACCTTAGCAATGGTTCACACTTCGCTGATACGGAATATCCATTTTCTCCAAACTCACGGGCCATGCTGACCACTCATGATGCTATGGACTAAGCCCTCAATGACGGTGAACTTTTCGCGAACAATAGAAACCAAAGCTGAGGCATGTCTAGCCAAACTGGTGTGTAACGGACAGCATACTCCGAGACGGTCATAGCAGCCCTGAGCGCAATTACTCAAACTCCGCGCGGCCATGCATTCCCCTGAGGCTTGAGGAACAAACCTCTCAGAAATCATATCTGAAACTGGTCCAAGTCAGTGAAGTGCTCTCTTCTGGGCTTGTTAACTCATAGGTGCGCCACCAATCCATAGGCGGCTCCTCGAAGCTTGAAAAGTAGTTGAAAGAAACCTCGTCGATCAGAGTACCATAGTACAGCAGATACGGTAACATCATCAAGAACCCCAATGAGGGCATCGTCTTGATGCTAAATTCCACTGAACAACCGGTAGGGTCATTACTTCTTGAACTCACTAGTCTCATCTGCTCCTGCTCGGAAGCCGCGCCATGCCCTCGTGGCTGACTTGGTTTGCGCAGCGTGATGTAGGATAACTTTGGACCTGCCAATCATGCGCTTTGCTGCGTCAGGAGTGCGGGCGAGTGGGAAGTCTGTGCTCCTCCCGCCGGCCTGCGATGTTGGCTGCAGGCAAGAGGAAGCAATCCTGCCTTGAGCCAAAGTTATTAACATACTCATGAACTGTGTCCAAGTCTCCTGAAGGGCTGGAAGGTAGTAGTAGCTGTAGGCGTTCGGAGCCTGCGCTCCGGTGGATCTGCTGGTTGGGCTCGGCGGTAGCTCTGCGCAGTTGCTCTTCGCTGCACCATGTACGCTTCCTCGAACCTACCCCGGCCCACCGACATCTCCGACGGCCTGCAGCAGGGGGCGGGTGGTTGCTGTCACCTCGGGTAGTACGTGTCCTCACCATCTTGTGAGAGAGGTAGCAAGACCAGAGGTTTAGGATTGTGAATGTCAAAAATTTCTTGAGCACGACAGGAGAATCAAAATGAAGTGGAATTTTCCTAACGCGTTACATAGCCCTCGCAGATTAAGATACAGAGTCTCCGTACCGATCCACGGAGACTCTAATAAACCGGCTTGTGATTCGTGACTCCTATGACTAGAGCTCTGATACCAAACTTTCACGACCCCAGTTCGCCCTCCAGGAAACATGTCCATGCATGGCACCTAGTCCTACGACTAGGTAAGCGTAACAATGGGAAGATAACCATTAAATTGGAAAGAATAATTTCAAAACTGATTTAGTAAAATAAACATGTATTTATAACGGTGCCGTCGGACATACAATTAACGACTCTCGAAGCTAACAACATTCCCCAAAACCTGGATTTCACAAATCACAACTAAGGGATACATAAGGGCTCTGACTCAAGAATATCTATACAAAGGAGAAATTACTGAAAGAGCTATACTTATACAGAAAACTGAGAAGGGAACTTCTCGGTCTGCGTACGTAGGCAGATATACCTTGAAGTCTTCTACCGATATGCCTCCTTCTCAAGCTGACAGAACCTGAGCGGGAGTACCTGTATCTGCCAAACAAAATATTGGCAGAAGAGTGCATGGGCACAACCACGGCGTGTGCCAGTAAGTATCAAGACTAACTCGATGGGAGTAGTGACAGGGACAGTCAACAGACACTACCGGTCATAAACAGTTAATCATCGGTAAATAGGAGGAAACGATTTATAATTATGTTAAAGACTGCATTAATGGACCAAAAAATGCTAACCAATCTACTTACAGCAGGGAAGAAGGCACAAGTATCAGCGAGAAATAATAATAGTTTGATGATACGAAAATGAACAGCAGAGAATCACAATCCAAATCCTAAGGTCAAGACAAGGGCAACAAGTCAATGACTATTCCCTACAATGATGTTCACATAAGGTCTTTATTCAACTATTTCACAATTCCAAGTCTCGGAGAAACACAGCTCACGGACCCCAAATCTGAATCTAAACACTTGGCATCCTGTGCCCCTCAATCTCACGGGTCATGCTAACAACTTAGACTGGTTAACTAGGGACTCTTCACATATATAAATGCCAATGAGGGCGTATTCCACCCTTAGTAAAAAAAATCGGAAGGAATTTACTTTCTAATGGGATGTCAATACGTGTATTTGCTTGTGCAAGTGTTTTTTAACAGAATTTTTACCACTAGTAAACATGAAAAGGAGAACGGACCGCCCGTACGATGTTTCCTCACAACTTCCAAGCGATAAAGCTCATACAGCTAAGAAACCTACAATCACAATATTAAACAAATAGGAATGCTTCCACGGGCCGGCACAATTCTTTACAATCAATCCATGACATAGCCCACCTTATTTCACCATGTGTGCAAATAATAATATGATAAGCACCGCCTTATTTCGCCACACGTGCATCATAATATTCCCACCTTATTCCGCCACATGCGCAACCCACATATAAGCATATAACATATCCCGCCTTATTACGCCGCATGTGCAACACATCAATAGCAACAATAGCACGGCAAAGACCTCGTGCAACCCTTCAACAACAACCGCACGGAAGAGACCTCGTGCATCAGAGTAACAACAGTCGCACGGCAGAAACCTCGTGCATCACAGTATCAACAACCGCACGGCAGAAAACTTGTGCATCGCAGTCTCAAGTACAACACAATAAATGACAATATGTACAGGAACAAAGCAAGAGAATCAACTCAGGTACTTCCGTTCACCAAAAGATGGTACAACTAACTCACAAGGAATAACCGTAACAGAGAAATACTAAGCGCGATAAGAACAACCCAACAAGGGAGAAATAATATGAAACAACGACTTCATAATACTAAGTTCAACAACAAGGAAGCTAACATGAATCGAATAAATTACAATTTAAGGAAATATCAATTAAACATAGGATATCTAACTTCTTTCCAATTAAGACCAATTAATTACACGAGAGATATAAAATAATGCTTCCAAATAAAGACAAGCAGTTAAGAGTGATAATGTGACTATAGAAGGGTAGTGTCTACAGTGAAACAAGTAAAAGTCAATTAGGCAACAATAATAAGCCAAAAAGGGCGAATAAATTCCAGGTAAGACATGTAAAGGTGAAGCTAATAACAGGGAACTCAATCGCATCAAGAACAACTTCATATTCGGTGATTGCAAGGATCTAGCAGCCAAAAAGGGACAATTTTCCACAAATAAATCCGAGCACGCACTCGTCACCTCGCATACAAGGAATACAATCAACAAAGAACACTCAAATCCTAAGGGGAAGTCCCCCACACAAGGTTAGGCAAGATACTTACCTCGAACCGGCTAAAATCAACTAGCAACCGCGTTCTTGTCACGAGTACTCGACTCCAAATGGCCCAAATCTATTCAATTAAATCACACATTGTAAATAACATCTCAAACACCAGATTCTACTATTTAATTCAAAGCTAAAGCACGAAATTAGGCAAAATAACCAAAATGCCCCTCGAGCCCACGTCTCGGAATCGGGTAAAATTTATATTTCCATAAACCTCGCACTCTTACGAGTCTAACCATACCAAAATTATCCAAATCCCATAACATTTCGACCCTCAAATTCGTGATTCTATCCAGGAGGGTTTTCTATAATTTTCCAACAAAAGTCATGGATTAAATGCTAAAACTAGTTATAGATTCGAGTAATCTAACCAAAATTAAGTTAAGAACACTTACCCCGTTGTTCTCTCTGAAAATCTCCCAAAAATCGCCTCTCCCCGAGCTCCAAATCGTCAAAAATGGAAAATGGGAACGAAGTCCCATTTTCAGAACTTAACATTCTGCCCAGCTACAGTGTTCTTCGCAATTCCCGACAAAACTTCGCAATTGCGAAGCTACAGTATTTTTTCACAATTTCCGACAAAACTTCGCAATTGCGAAGCTACAGTGTTTTCGCAATTACCAGCAAAAATTCGCATTTGCGAAGATACAGTATTTTTTCGCAATTCCCGACAAAACTTCGCAATTGCGTAGCTACAGTGTTTTCGCAATTCCCAGCAAAAATTCGCATTTGCCAAGCTACAGTATCACACCAGAACCAACAATATCAAACTTCTCCAAAATGATCCGAAAACACCCCCAAACTCACCCGAGGCCCCCGGGACCTCAACCAAAAACACCAACACATCCTAAAACATCATCCAAACTTGTTCCAATTATCAAAACCCTCAAACAATACCAAAACCATCAAATTACATCGAATTCAAGCCTAAGTTCTTCTAAAACTTCCGAAACACGCATTCGATTAAAAACCTAACCAAACCTCGTCCAAATGACCTGAAATTTTGTACACACATCCCAAATGACATGACGGAGCTACTGCAACTTTCGGAATTCTATTCCGACCCTCGGATCAAAATCTCACTATCGGGCCGAAAACTTCAAAAATTCAAACTTCGGCATTTCAAGCTTAAATTAGCTACGGACTTCCAAAATTTATTCCGAATGTGCTCCCAACCCCGAAATCACCTAACGGAGCTAACGGAACCATCAGATTTCCATTCGGAGGCCATCTTCACACTATTCCGACTACTGACCATTTTCCAACACTTAAGCTCTCATTTAGGGACTAAGTGTCCCAAAACTCTCTGAAACTCAACACCGAACGTCCCGGCAAACCAAAATAGCAGAAATGAACTTAGGGGAAGCAGTTAATAGGGGGTCGGGGCATAAATTCTAAAAACGATCGGTCGGGTCGTTACACCCAACTCGTCCTTTCAAAAGTAGTTAAACATAATTAAACAGCTTAAATATGACTTAAAAGTATTAATTAGCGGAAATACAACTCAACACAGCCCTAATCGGGGCGTCACAAGTCTCGAGCATCTATAAGAATGTAATTATATTTACAAGTCTAGAAATACACTGAACAGGAATAATGAACAACATAGAAAGATACGGTGCTGCGAACGCTGGCAGTCACCTCGCTAAACTATTACAGCTCTGCCTCCAAACAGCCAATACCCGCTACCGGGTGAATAAATACCTGCAACTGCACACGAGGTGCAGGGAGTAAAGTGAGTACTCCAACTCAGTGAGTAATAAAGGTAAATAACAACTGAGCAGTAAGAAATCACGTAAAGCAACCAACATGCTGTATAGAAGCAGGGTACAATCCTTTGAGAAAACAGTGAAGTTGTGAAATCTTTAGAAATATATTGGCTCAGTTTAAATCTCTTTGAAGATGATCCTTTCAACAGTTACGAAACGGTTTCAAAATAGTTAGTGCTGATAAGCACAGAAAAATCCGCCCCTCGGGCAAATACCGCAGTATAATAGGTAAAAAGGCATGTAAATATGCAAGATGAGCACATAAAAGTTCGCCTCTCGGGAAATATCTCAAAACAGTACCAGCCCCTCGGGCTCACTCTCCGAAACACTCTCAGCCCCTCGGGCTCTCTCTCTCAGATCACTCTCAGAACAATATCATATAGTAACCGCTGCGGCATGCAGCCCGATCCACATCTCGCTGCGGCGTGCAGCCCGATCCATATATTGTCGATGGCGCTCACTGGGGGTGTGCAGACTCCGGGAGGGTCCCCTTACGGCCCAAGCGCAATATCAAGCCACCTCGTGGCATATAACATAAGGCCTAAAAGCTTTCTCACATCACACTCGAGGCCTGAAAGCCTCCTCACATCACACTCGAGGCCTGAAAGCCTCCTCACATCACACTCGAGGCCTGAAAGCCTCCTCACATATGACACTTGGCTTCACTCAGTCCAGAAAACATCATAAGCCCCTCAGGCATCAATAAAATAGTAGTGCTCAGCCCAAACAACGGTGGAAATATCATTTAAGTCTCAAAGTTCAATTAAAGCGGCTGAGTTTGTAAAATAGTATAATCAACAGGACTGAGTTCAAGTAGTATATCAAAATAGTGAGGAAACAGTGATAAAAATCCCCGAAGGGTTCAGATAATTGGCACGAAGCCCAAATATGGCAATAAGCCAAATCATGATAATAACAAATAAATTTCAGTCAAATACGCGGTAAAATCATCAATCGGGACGGACCAAGTCAAAATCCCCAACGGTGCTCTACCCCACGCTCGCTATCCGGCGTGCAAGTCACCTCAATATAGCACTACGGTCTGCAATCCGAGGTTTCAAACCCTCAGGATATCATTTACAATCATTACTCACCTCGAACCGGCAAAATCCCTAGCTCGCGACGCCTCTGCCCCTCAAATCGGCCTCCACGCGCGTCGAATCTATCCAAAATCAGAGCGAATACATCACAAGATGCTAAGGGAACAAAGCCCAAGCAAAAACAATCAATTACGGGCACAAATCCCGAAATTACCAAAACCCGAGCCTCGGGCCCACTTCTCGAAACACGGAAATTTTCACATCAATAGGTTCCTCATCTCCTCGCGAGTTCATACATACCAAAAGTTCTCAAATCCGACCCCTATTGGTCCTTCAAATCCTCAAATCAAATTTCAAAATCCCAAGCCCTAGTTCTTCAATT
Source organism: Nicotiana attenuata (assembly GCF_001879085.1). Taxonomy (NCBI): domain Eukaryota; kingdom Viridiplantae; phylum Streptophyta; class Magnoliopsida; order Solanales; family Solanaceae; genus Nicotiana; species Nicotiana attenuata. Next base: position 8,072 of record NW_017670634.1, read on the forward strand.
TTAGGTTTAATTTCCATGAATTTCTAGGTGAATTTCACAATATATTCAAGTTTTAAGACCAAAATTCTTACCTCAAGTCGTTCCCCCTCGAATCCCTCTTTAATCTCCACCAAGAAGCTCTCAAAATGATCAACCATGGAGGAAAAATGACCCAAAATCGCGGATGAAATGAAATTATAACATTCTGCCCAGCACTGTTCCTCCTTCATCGCGATCGCGGCACAAGCCTCGCGATCGCGAAGTACAAATCATCAGGCCTTCCAAATTACTCAACGCGAACGCGGTGAAGCCCACGCGAACGCGATGCTCAGAACTGCAAAACTACGCGAACGCGGATAAATCCACGCGAACACGATGAACAAAGATCCTCAGACCCCAAATTCCTCTACGCGATCGCGATTGCACTCACGCGAACACGATACATTGCATCCCAGCCTTCCGCGAACGCGAAGCCCCTATCGCTAACGCGAAGGCTAAATTCTTTGCCTTCCTCAGTCCTTCTACGCGATCGCGATTCACCCCACGCGATCGCGAAAGCTTAATTTCTGCAGCACCTGAACACAAAAATCTGCAACTTCAAAATACCAAAACTGGTCCGATTGACCATCCGAAATCACCCCGAGGCCCCCGGGACCTCAACCAAAAGCACCAACACATCCTAAAACATCATTCAAACTTGTTCCAATCATCAAAACACATCAAACAACACTAAAATCATCAATTCTCAACGAATTCAAGCCTAAGTTCTTCAAAACTTCCGAAACACGCATTTGATCAAAAACCCAACCAAAACACTTCCGAATGACCTGAAATTTTGCACACACATCCCAAATCACATAACGAAGCTACAACAACTCTCGGAATTCCATTCCGACCCTCGAATCAAAATCTCGCCCATCGACCGGAAATCGCCAAAATACTAACTTCGCCAATTCAAACCAAATTCTACACCGGACCTCCAAAATCACTTCCGAGCACGCTCCTAAGTCATAAATCACCCAACGAAGCTAACCAAATCATAAAAACTCTGATCCGAGCTCGTATTCAAATAAGTCAACTCTTGGTCAATCCTTTCAAATTTCAAGCTTTCACTGAAACTGTTCTTTCAAATTCATTCCAAATTTTTCCTGAAAACCAAAACCAACGATCTACATTAGTCACAATACATAACACGGGGCAAGTCATGCCCGAGGACTGGCGATCGAAGTGCAGAAGCTCAAAACAATCGGTCGGGTCGTTATAGAAGTGAATGGCTTGGTGGCTACTGATGGAATATGGGGTTCCTTTTTAATTTGGGGCTGACAACTTGAAGATTCTGTTAATATATTTTCAATGTATTCCAATACATCTCACTGTATTTTATTGTATTCATTGTCTTTTTTTTATTGTATTTCAATGTATCTCACTATATTTATTTCATTATATTCACCGCCCTCGTTGTATTCCATGAATGTATTCATATATTTTTTTAATTAATATAATTTATGTATTCAGATGTGTATATGTATTCAAATTGCTCTGTTTTTGTTGTATTTATCGGTTGGGAAAAATATTCAGCATATTTTCTCTGAAGATTGCTATGTTTTTGGGGTATTTTTTGATTGAGAATCTTTTTTATAACTGAAAATACAAATTTTTGTGTGTTATAATTGAGTTTGTTGAGTTATATTAGGAGTCTATTAGGTTAATTGATTCACTTTCTGTTTTACAACAGCTGAATAGACCATGAATTGCGCTATTTACGTTACTGTATTCACAAATACATATCATGAATACAGTCGAATACAATAACCTGTCTAGCGGTAATCCCCTGTTTCACGCTGTGAATATAGTCGAATACAATCGAATACAAAAATATGTCTAGCTGTAATTCCCTATTTCACGCCTAGAAATGCTACTGTATTCATGAATACAATAGCTTAAATACATCGAATGCACTCTAAATAACCTGAAAACATAGCTATAGGAAGTAATATAGTAAACAGTAGCAACAACTAGCTAATAACCACTAAAACATAATGGTTGCCGAAAGTTTTCTCATAATTTAACTAGTTAGGTTTAATTGTTTGAACGAATATAGTACCAAATATTGCTCGCCTGATAAAACTTGTGAATAATTTAATAAGATAAATAGAGTGAATATAAATTAAAAATATAAACTAAAACGAACAACAAAGTTATGTCCTGCCAGTAGAAGTTGTGAACAATTTTGTTGTATAAAGATTTCTTAAATGTAGACAAAATTTGAATGACCTCTAATGGTTCTATTCCCCCCCCCCCCCC